>NW_024097649.1:0-54069 GCF_016545835.1 Crotalus tigris
CCATCTGGTCCAGGAAACTTGATCTCATTCAGAAGAACTAGGTGTTTTCTAATCAATTCCTTACCTATTTTGACCCGTATTCCTTTTCTATCTCTCAGAGTGCTGCTTTTGACAGGTTGGATTATTTTGTTCCTTTTGAGTAAAAATATATGCAAAAAAGGAATTAAGCAGTTCCATCTTTTCCCTATTGCTTGTCATCTTTGTGTCATCTTCTCCCACTAGTGAACCATATTTCAGATGTCAAAGATTCATAGATTTACTCTATAAAGCTTTGACCAGAACTGCAAGCTTTCAGTAGATTAATTATATAATACATTAATTATAACCCTTCCTTTGCACCTCCCAGGAGTAATATAAGAAGGTCAAGACTACTTAGGAGATCCAAGACTATGAAATGGCTCTCAATAACATTGTCCCTGTACTGAGAAAGTCAGTTCTGTCTCTTCCTATGCAATAGGCTAACATCCTCTGAGCTTCTTTATGCAGTTCTCAAATGAGCTGACAGAAAATAAGAATAGAAAATATTTTTAATTCATCACAGGTAAGTATTTTAATTGGCTAGGATAAATATAAACCTATGGATCTGGAAATTAAGAATATAGTTGGTTATTTTGGCACCTTACGTTTACTAAGGAAAAAAATATGTTGAATTCCTACTTGCGCACAATTCCTAATTGTGTCTATGCTTATGTATCATATTATACCTAAACAAATAAACTGTATTAAAGCTTCTCATGAAACTTTATGATTGAACTGAATCATTACTGAATCATACAGTAATCAAGAACATTTTAGTACAAGTGATGATGTTGTTATCTAGTTTGGGTAATAAAATGTCTGCAAGAAAATTATCAAACTCAGATAGCACCAAGAACCCCCCAAGAGCATTTTAGACTAGTTTGGCATGTTTAGAGGCAACACATTTTGTTTAAGACTGATTGATTAAGTGCCATCAAGTTGGTGTTGACTCTTAGTGGCTACACAGATTTTCTCCATACAATATGTCCCTAAACTGGTCCTTCAACGAGTTCCATTTCAATGGTGGCCCCATCAGTACAAGTTTTCCATCTTGCTGCTAGTATCCATTTTTCTCTTTTCATACACTCTTCCCAAAATTAGAGGCTTTTCCAGACAGTCAGGTTCTCTCATAATATTATAAGAATATTAGATATTTAAAATCTGAGAGTTTAAAATTTCATACTTGTATTTCATTTTAGTGAAAAATGCAGGCAAAGATTAGATCATCTCACTTGTAATAAACAGAGCCAAGATCAACTTTAATTAGTTTTACCAATATTTGAGCTTTTTTATTCTTTTTCATAAATGTTACTATATTTAATCCCCTTGTTTTCTTTGCTATTCATTTTATTTTAAATAAAGCAAATATTAAAAATCCAGCATGTTAGTCAGGAAGTGGAGGAAATCCTATTTTTCCTTGTAATGTTAATTTCTGTTACAGACAAAGCTGTAGATTTTTTTAAGACAAATTTTAATCATGGAACCAATCCATATTGTGGTTTTAGCCCACCCCCTCCTATTTCTGCAAAATATGTCAAACTTCAAAGAATATATTGGCCATAAGACCTGCAGATAGAGAGAGACAGAGAGAGAGAGAGAGAGAGAGAGAGAGAGAGAGAGAGAGAGAGAGAGAGAGAGAGAGAGAGAGAGAGAGAGATGGACAGACAGACATGATAGAACTATCCTGCAAGTTTCAATTTAATAGTGAATAGAAAAAAATAAATGTTTTAGACAACTGTTTCTGTTCTAAATCAGTGATCTCCTCTGGTCTGTAAGAATAATTTCTTCCTCTGCTTTGGCTCCATCTTTCAGTCAGTGCAGCCTGTCAGTTATCAAGATGTATTTCCTAGTAAAGTCTCTTGTGGTGATCAGACTTTGATCAATATTTAGTTTTGCTACTAATCAATCAGTTGGATAGATTTGATATTAATCCTGGTGAATATTTTAGGTACAGGCAAGTTTCCCCATCATTTCATTCCTGGTAATCCTACAGCATTTCCCTTTCCTCTGCTCACATCTGTAACACCTTCTAATCCTCTAACCTGCCTGCTCCTGATCCCTTCATCTGATTCCTGTGAGCTCAAGGTAATCGATAGGCACAGCAATTGACAGCCCAGGTCCAAGGAGAGGGAGATATTAACATTTGGGCAAGCAAAAGCAAGGAAGCAATTACCTAGCACAAGTGAGGAAAAATGTAAGGATATGAAACATGGTGCTTCTAAATTGTTCACTATAATTCTCGCAGCTTATTATTATAGCTTATGGATGTTGTACTCAGAATACCTAGAAATCAAATACTAGCCTTTTCCTGATCACTTATGAGGGGTGGGTGGAATTTATAGTATACCATATACTATGGTATATGGCTGCCCAGGTTGCTTTCATGACGCTATTAAAACCATAACCATAGCAATAGTATGAACATTATTTTTGTCTTCCCAGTTTTCCTAGCTTTTTTCCTGAGTTTTTCATGACTTTCATTTTTCATATCCTTTTTATCCAAGTAGTCTTCTTTTTCTCCCTAATCTTATGTTATCCTCCTTCCTTCCTTCCTTCCTTCCTTCCTTCCTTCTGTCCTTCCTTCCTTCTTTCCTTCCTTTCTTCCTTTCTTTCTTTCTTTCTTTCTTTCTTTCTTTTTCAAAATTTAGTACACTGATCTGTTTACATGACTCTCCCTATCATGAAAACAAGAGTTTTTTTCCTTACAAAAACCTCATATTTCAATTCATGGCATGTATAGACAAATCATACTACCAAATCAATGTTGTCTGGCAAATTCCAATATCCAAATTACCCCACAGTCTTCAAAATATTTCCATCCCTCAGTTACACTATTCTTATACTCTTAATGGTACAGGCATATTAATTTTTAATTTTTTATAGTTTTCTTGTTTTTGCCTTTCTCTTACTAAACAACATATGTTTCTTTATACCTCCCTCTGTTCCCTTTGCTTTGTTACTGAGAGGGAGACAACAAGACTTCCAGGTACCCATCCCAAAACTATGGAACCAGCAATAAAATTTAAATTAGCATACAAATTCTTAGCTGTGCAAGCAAACCATCTCCATAATAACTTTCTCATAATGTAAAACACCCTGTCAAGTGCATTCTGCTATTCCACCCACACATCTAAAACTTTGCTTTGTTTCTTCCACTGGAAAAGCTAATGTAGTAAAATGTTCAGAGGAGACCAATCCACTCTGCAAAAGCCAATGGCCTTTTCTACAATCTAATGAAAGGCATTTATGCATATATGCCATGGAATATTTTTCATTAGCTTCATTTTGTCCAGTAAATTAAAAGTGATATGCTGATCCCTTTTTTTTCACACCCAACAACAGTGTATACAGTAAACTCTACCATGAGCACAATAAATCTGTGCCCTGCTACTGTCATCTAGAATCCTTTGCAAGAAGAGCAAGCAACTCTGTAAAGGAAAACATGGTATTTCTTTTAATATTAATCATTTAATAATTAATTAATAATTTAATTAATAATTTAATAATACTATTAATATTTTGGTAATAATGATTAAATGGTGGTGGTGTGATGATGATGATGATGACAACAGAATACTTTTATGCAATGTTCCAAAGTCTGCTCAGAAATATTTTTATTTTAAGGCATCCTTTTATACAGAAATGGTTTGTGGTTAATTATTGGGCAGGAGCACATGAAATGCAGAAATACAACTTACTTTTGCTTTAAGAAAGTCAGTCCCTGAACATTTCACAATGACATGAAATGACTTACTTTCATGTTTGTATCTTGCTAGTATGCAGTAGAAAGATAAATGTCTCGAATTGCATTCTTCACACATTACTTTATGCAACTGACGCCACTCATTTAGGCTGCTTGCTCTCTAATTGCTTTTCCTTGTCTGTCTCATTGTGGAATAGCAGTAGCTTGAAATTAACTCAAAGTGCAAGCCACATGGAGTAAAAAGCTGTAAAAATTAGCTGCACTATGGTCATTTACAGCCATTATGGCATGAGCTACGTAATTTGTATCGTAGTACATAAAATAAAGAGTGGAGCTTAATGGCACAAATGCAGTTCCTTTGATTTTCCTGTTCCCTGTCAGTTTGCATTAGATTTTAATTGAAATAATTGGATAGAGCCTACCATGGAAGACTGGGGAAAAATATTCTCAATTAGCCTCATTCAGTTACTAGATAGAATGGACATGGATAGCTCTCACCAGGGCTGCTTATAGTACATAGGTAACTGCCAAAGGTAGATTAAATAAAGTGATGTTTTTATTTTTATATTGTTTTATTATTCTTATAAAAAAAACTCAAGGTGGCGAGCATACCTAATAATTCTTCTTCTTCCTATTTTCCCTCCAATAAAAACCCTCTAAGGTTAGTTAGATTGAGAGAGAGGGATTGGCCCAAAGTCAACCAGCTGGCTTTCATGCCTAAAGCAGGACTAGAATTTACAGTTTCTGTAAGGACCCACCCCACTTTGCATCTTAAGAAGACAGAACTCTTGGAATAATTCTTCCAACAGGAATCCTTTATTAAGAGAAAATGGTTGCAGGCATGCTAGACAGGACTTGGGGTTCAAGCTCTTCCATTCAAGGTTTTAAGGGGTTCCCCAGTAGTCCCACCCAATCAACCCCCCTTCCAGTGATAGTTTCAAGTATCACAATTCCGCCCCCTTTCTTCTTTCTTCCGTCTGGATGGGGACTTCAGATAACTACATGAAAGGCAACTACCCTCCTTTGGTATGCTAAAGCTTCGAGGTTACAATAAACACACATTCAGCATTCCGCTCTTTGAAGTGTAAAGAAGGAAGTGAGGGCCATAAAGCCCCTTTGTTCTCCCCCTTCTCTCCCTCTTATGGCAGAATCCAGAGAAGGCAGAATTGGGAGTTTCTATATTTGATAATTTAAAGATGAAATATAATTGGATTCTGACATCCGGCCCCTCTTAACAATAAGAGAGATCCACCTGAAAGAAAACACAAGTATAAAATTTAGTCAGGCTTGTTAGGATACTCTGTGTGAAACTTCTTCAATAGCTTCGGGGCTCTGACATGACGTTTATGGACCCACTCATTTTGTGAGGGAGGTAGGTGTTTCCAGGCAACTAGGTACTGAGTTGCCCCATGATATCTCCTAGAATCAAGGATTTCCTTTATTTCGAAGTGTTGTTCACCCTCCACCATGAGTGGAGGTGGTGGTGGGGGGATTTTTGGCCGTAGATGTGACTGATGCTCTCTTTTCAGCAAGCTGCAATGAAAAATTGGGTGTATTTGCCTGAGGTTTTTGGGTAATTCTAATTCTACTGTTACTGGATTTATGATTCTTTTAATTGGAAAAGGTCCTATATATTTTGGTCCAAGTTTTTTACAGGGCTGTAGGGACTTTAGGTATTTTGTAGATAAGTACACCATTTCTCCTATAATGAATGGTGTAGGCTCAACCCTTTTTTTATCGGCTTGTGCTTTGTATGCCCGCCTAGCTTCATCTAGTGATTTTCTGACTATTGGCCAGGTGTTTTGTAGGTTTTCCATCCATTCTTTCAGTGAAGGGATCGTTGGTTCTTTTGGGGTTAACTCTGGCATAGGGTTGAAACTTTGACCGTTGGCTATTTGAAAAGGAGTGTAGCCTGTGCTGGAGTGGACTGCATTATTGTAGGCAACTTCTGCAAAAGGAAGTAAGTCCGTCCAATCACTCTGTTGGAAATTTAAAAAACATCTCAAATATTGCTCAAGTACCGACTGGCAGCGTTCCGCTTGTCCATCTCCTTGAGGGTGGTGGCTAGATGTCAATCCCTGAGTGGTCCCTAAGAGGGATAAAAATTCCTTCCAAAATGCAGACGTAAATTGCACTCCCCTATCAGAGATGATGCGTTGGGGTGCCCCGTGCAATCTGTAAATGTGCTGGATGAAAAGTTTTGCTAAGGCCTTTGCAGTGGGAATCTTTTGGCAAGGGATAAAGTGCACCTGTTTGAAAATAGGTCCGTGACTGTCCAGATAACAGTATTCCCATTGCTTTCTGGCAATTCCACTATAAAATCCATGGCTATTTCCCTCCAGGGGGCTGAGGGACTTGCACTGATTGTAATAGCCCTGGCGATTTCCCTTGCAACCTCTTTGCTGATGCACAGGTTGGGCAGCTGGCAACATAACTTTCTATGTCCTTTTTTATTGATGGCCACCAAAATTGCCGTTTAATTAAGTGTAAAGTTTTTACAAATCCAAAATGCCCTGCTGATTTTGTGTCATGGCAAAGTGCATGAAAGTTAGTCTTTGAGTTGTTGGTATATATATACTTTTCCCCTACCCAAGGCAATCCGTCTCTCATTGTGCACACATGTTTGTTTTTCTGGAACCAATCATCTGTTTCCAAACTTTTTCTGAATTCAATCCCAGTTTGGCTGTCCAGTTGTGGTTTTATTTTGGCTTGGGTTCTTGTGGTTACTGGCGCTGCCAGTTGTGATTCTGCCATTATTGGTCTAGAGTCTGTGGTTCGTGCGCTGTTATATTGGGGCATGCGAGATAGTGCATCTGCCAGGAAGTTCTTTCTTCCTGGTAAATGTTTGAGCTTAAATTGGAATTGGTGAAAATGCTGGGACCAGCGGGCTTGTTTGGGATTGAGTTTCCTGGAAGTTTTCAGGGCTTCTAAATTTTTGTGATCAGTCCACACCTGGAAGGGGATTTTGTTGCCTTCCAGGAACTGTCGCCACGTGAGTAATGCCCAACGTATCCCATAAGCCTCCTTCTCCCATACGGGCCAGCGCTGTTCTGTTTCCGTGAGTTTCTTGGATGTATATGCACAGGGTTGCAATACTGCATCATCATTTTCTTGTAATAGCACAGCCCCCACTGCCACATCACTTGCATCTGCCTGTATTACGAAGGGCTTGTCCATGTCTGGGTGCCTTAGTACTGGTTCGGCAGAAAAAAGTCTCTTTAGTCTCTCAAACGCTGCTTGGCACTCCATTGTCCATGTTAGTGGCTGGCTAGGTTTTACTGAGGATGTTCCCTTCGTTTTTAGTAAGTTAGTGAGGGGCAAGGCTATCTGTGCAAATGAGGGGATGAATTGGCGGTAAAAATTTGCAAAGCCCAGGAAACTTTGTAGTTGCTTTCTTGTGCGGGGTGGTGCCCAATTTAGTACTGCTTTGACCTTCTCCGGGTCCATTTCAATGCCCTGTGGGGATATGCGATAGCCTAGGTAGTCTATCCTTTCCTGGTGGAATTCGCATTTTGAGAGTTTGGCATATAGGTGAGCGGCTCGCAGCTTCTTTAAAACCGCTCTGACAAGTTTGACGTGTTCTTCTTTTGTTTCAGTAAAGATAAGAATGTCGTCCAAGTAAACAAGGACCCCCTTAAACAGGTGCTCCCTTAGAACGTCATTGATTAATTGCATAAAGACTGCAGGGCCCCCTTGTAATCCAAATGGCAAGACTTTGAATTGATAGCACCCCATGGGGCAGTTAAATGCAGTCTTCCATTCGTCCCCTTCCTTGATTCTCACGCGATAGTAAGCTTCCCTTAGGTCTAGTTTAGAAAAAATTTTCCCTTTCGATAGGTGTGACAGCATGTCTTTCATGAGGGGCAGCGGGTATAGGTTGCTTTCACTGATTGTATTCAGGGCCCTATAATCCACGCATAAACGTAAAGAGCCATCCTTCTTCTCTCTAAAAAGGACCGGGGCAGCCACTTTAGGCTTGGCTGGCTCAATGAAACCTCTCTCCAGGTTTTTTTTTATAAATCTTTCCATTTCCTCCTTCTCCTTTGGGCTCATGGAGTATAATCTGGGCTTCGGGAGTTTTGCCCCAGGCTTGAATTCAATGGTACAGTCTGTGGGTCGGTGGGGGGGAAGCTCATTCGCCCTCTCCTCACTGAAGACTTCAGCAAGGTCCCTATATTCCTCTGGTATTTCTGTTAATCTTTTTTCCTCTCCTATGGATGCTTTTTCTATTCTTGATTCTGGTAGCCTCCCTTGGGGTTTTAAGTCCATAGGGTCCCCCTTCGGGAATTTGATTTCTGTCGTCCTCCAATTTACCCAGGGGTTCCATTTTTTCAACCATTCCATCCCTAGAATCATTGGGCATTCCATACCTGGGGTCACCACAAACGTTAAGTCCTCTTCATGGTTGCCCAGGGAGAGGTGTATTGGCAGAGTGGCTAGGGTAGCTGGCACCCCCCCTGCTATGGATCCATCTAGCTGGCCAAATGAGATTGGTTGTTCCAGTCTCCTGGATGGGATGCCCAGATTCCCCACTAGTGTTGGGCTAATGAGGCAGCGGGTGCAGCCAGAGTCTATTAAGGCTTTCACCTTCACAGCTTCGGGCATGGGGGGGATTAATATAGTCACTGTTTTGAAGATGGGTGTGATGCATCCACTTACCAGGGGTTCGCCCTCCGAGCTGTCATCTGAGGCATCCACCGTCCCTGTGGTGTAGGCTGGAGTTCTTTCCCCTTGGTGAGCAGAGGTGGGGGTTTCTGCAATTTCCATCATTTTCATGGCTGTTTCTTTTGGCTTAGCTGAATACCCTCTGGGTTTGTTGATTGGGGATCTGTCTGGGTTGTGCTGGGGGGCCTTTGAGCGGCATTCTACAGCTCGATGCCCTTCTCTTCCGCACTTGAAACACCCCATTTGCTTCTTGGCTGTATCCGATGATTTCACCGGTTGGTGTGTCAGCTCAGGCGGGGGGCGGCTCCATTGTTTTCTTCGGCGGTGCCTCTTCAATATGTCGATCTCTGCTTCCTCTGCCAAGACGTACCATTCCTCAAGTCGATGTGGGTCCCCTCGGGGCAGGCAAGCATCATATAGATCATAGTTTAGTCCGTCTTTGAAATGGCCAAGGAGGATGTCTTCTGGCCAATTCAGTTTGCTGGCAATGGCCCGGAATTCTTGTGTATACTCGGCCACTGGGCGTTTGCCTTGCCTCATCGTTGTTATTCTTTCACGGGCTTTGCGATCAGCCAGGGGGTCTTCAAATCGTCTTCTCAAAGAGGACATGAAACGGTTGAAGTTACTGAGTTCTGGGGCATTGGAGTCATGCAAGTTCACTACCCAATCCGCAGCTGGTCCATCCAGGGCAGATTGCACGATCCGGATGCGGGCTTTGTCGCTGGGAATGTCCTGCCCATATTCCTCCATGTAGCTGAGGACTTGGGTTAGGAAAAACCCCAAGCGTGTTGGCTCCCCTTTGAATTTCACCTCCAACGGTGGACGTCTTGGAATGGATCGGTGCCTCCGTTGTGGGTGGTAGTGTCTTCCGTCCAGATTGCCATCTGTGGTCCGGTAGGGGGTGGGGGCTCCTGGATCAGTAGATGTCCCTGGGGTTGCAGGTTCCACGTCCCCCTCGGTGTCTCTCCCTTTGTGGCTCCAGGAACTGGGGCGGCCGTAGGGCTCAGTATTCTCCTCTCCTAGGGAGCTGAGAGTTCTCTTCATCAGGTCAATAGCTTTCTCTAGGATCCAGTCTGAGTACGGTACCCAGCTTCCTCCCTCTTCACTTGCGTGCAGGGATTTCGCCATCTCCTGCTTCCATTCTGGTTGCTTGGTCCCCCGTCTCAGGGTCACCTTTCTTGATTCCTTTCTCCACTCACTTTTCTTTCCAAAGTTCATCGACCAGCGAGGCTTGTGGTCCTGTGTCTCCACCACTTCTTCTCCCGAGGAATCTGACCTCTCAGATCCCAACATCTGGCAAGGTTCCAACTGGGTCAGCGGCTCTCTTTCCAGGGAGTTTTCCCCCTCTCTTTCTCCATTGTCTGACATGGTAAATTTTTTGCAAAATCCCCCGGCAAGGGTCTCCCTTCCAGGTGGATTAATTTTGCAAGTCCTGTCTAATGTAAGGACCCACCCCACTTTGCATCTTAAGAAGACAGAACTCTTGGAATAATTCTTCCAACAGGAATCCTTTATTAAGAGAAAATGGTTGCAGGCATGCTAGACAGGACTTGGGGTTCAAGCTCTTCCATTCAAGGTTTTAAGGGGTTCCCCAGTAGTCCCACCCAATCAACCCCCCTTCCAGTGATAGTTTCAAGTATCACAATTCCGCCACCTTTCTTCTTTCTTCCGTCTGGATGGGGACTTCAGATAACTACATGAAAGGCAACTACCCTCCTTTGGTATGCTAACGCTTCGAGGTTACAATAAACACACATTCAGCATTCCGCTCTTTGAAGTGTAAAGAAGGAAGTGAGGGCCATAAAGCCCCTTTGTTCTCCCCCTTCTCTCCCTCTTATGGCAGAATCCAGAGAAGGCAGAATTGGGAGTTTATATATTTGATAATTTAAAGATGAAATATAATTGGATTCTGACAGTTTCCTAGTTTCTAATCTGATGCCTTAACCAGTAGATCAAATTGGCTGTCATGTCATCTCAGATGTAATTACAAATTCTTTCAGATTCCTCATGCTTTTCTTTTTTTATAGAAAAAAAATGCCAGATCAATTAGAACAGTGTATTTTATTTTATTTTATTTTAATTTTATTATTTTATTTTATTTATTATTATTTTATTTTATTTGAGCCAAGGGCTATACTTGGTCCTTTCGGAAGGAGTGCATGCCAAGGTATACAACTATACAATGTCATAGGTGAGGCCAGGTCAAAAACAAACCTGATTTTATTTCATGTATATAATACAGTATGTATAGCAGTATAGCATACTATGGTACAGTAAATATGAAATATAATTACTCCTTGGGCCTGTATCCATGATATCTATGTAGAGGGCTAGGGTGGGTGGAGCCTCTTGTAGAATGTCTGTATACTGCTCTTTGCCTGGTTTGTTATCTTTTTCATTGTTTGTTTTGTCTGGGTTACATGCTCGACATACAACAGTTTACTTAGTGACCGTTCAAAGTTACAACGGCACATAAAACAAGTGTCTTATGACCGTTTTTCACACTTAGACCATTGCAGCATCCCCATGGTCACGTGATCAAAATTCAGCCACTCATATTTATGACCGTTGCAGTGTCCTGGGGTCATGTGATCATCTTTCTGTGGCCTTCCTGAGAAGCAAAATCAAGGGGGAAGCCAGATTCACTTAACATCCGTGTTACTAACTTGACAATGGCAGTGATTGACTTAACAACTGTGGCAAGAAAGGTCATAAAATGGGGGGGAAATTCATTTAATAACTGACTCGCTTAACAACAGGCATTTTGGGCTCAGGACTAGCTTTATTGCTGTTTGTTTTTATGCTACAAGCCTCCCAGAGTCAACTAGAGTTGGACAGTGTCCAAATTGTATTAAATAAATAAACAAATATCACATTAAACATTGTAATTTGATAGCTGTTTGGAAACACCTTAGATCAGGGGTAGGCAACCTTGGCTCTTTTATGACTAATGGACTTCAACTCCCAGAATTCCCATAGCTGGCTCAGGAATTCTGGGAATTGAAGTCCACGAGTCATAAAAGAGCCAAGGTTGCCTATCTCTGCCTTAAATCCTTCACACAAAACATTTGGCATCTAGGCACTTCTAAGGTCTCAGGTGGCATCCTTCTAATTTGGACAGATAGAATTGCTTTTTTTCAATTCATGAGAGGCTTTCATTTGACTTTTTGTTAACTAAAATCCTGTATGAACTCATAGCAGGACAGCTGTCTGTGGACAGAAGCTGCATCTCCTGAAGTAATCCATGGAACTTCTGTATGATTACACAGCATTGATTATCACATAAACTTTCTAAGAAGTTCTCAATATGAAGAACTCTCTGTGCTATAATCAAGATGCTACTATGAATGAATGGGGCATTTAAAAGTTAAAGGAGATGGATAAGTGTCCTGGCCATCTGAAACACTGAACAGACTCCTTCCCCCCACACACACACACATACCTCATTGAAACAGAAACAGAATAACAGTGTTGGAAGGGACCTTAGAGATCATCTAGTCCAACCTACTGTTCAAGCAGGAGACCCTATTTCTGAAAAGTGGCTGTCCAATCTCTTCTTCAAAGCCTCCATTAATAGGGCACCCACAACTTCTAAAGGCAAGCTGTTCCATTGGTTGATTGTTCTCACTGTCAGAACATTTTTCCTTATTTCTAGGTTGACATCTCTTCTTGATTAGTTTCCATCCATTGTTTCTTGTCTGGCTTTCAGGTACTTTGGAAAATAGGTTGACTCCCTTCTCTCTGTGACAGCCCCTCAAATGTTGGAATACTACTATCATGTCACATGTCACCTCTGGTCCTTTTCTTCATTAGACTAGGCATGCCCAGTTTTGCAACCATTCTTCATATGTTTTAGCCTCTAGACCCCTAATCATTTTTGTTGCTCTCCTCTGCACTTTGCCTTCACATGTATTTGCATTTCTGTATTGCCTCCACATATTTGTGAGAAACAGTGAAAACTCAGTGGAAGAAAACATATTTCTCTCTCAGTGGGATCTATGCATTGGCTGAGACAATGCCCGTCTGTCTATCTACCAGGAGAATATTGTGGTCCTTCCTAGGAAAATAAGAAGAGTCTCACTGAATCAAGCCAATGACACCTCTAATGCAGCATTCTGTGTCCTCTGGTAGAATATATTGGAGAAGAGCACAAAATAAAGGTCAGTAGCTTTCTTCCGCTTATTCTTCCTAACAACTTATGCAGGCAGAGCAATTGCTGTGAGCTAAATCTTCTATCAAAGTTTTGTTTCAAACCAAATCATCCATATTTATATCCATACATCATATATTTATGATGTATGCCACCCGGACTCGCTGGTTGAGATGAGCAGTTATAGAAATTAAATAAATAAATTTTGCAAGTTCTAATTTTCATTAGCATGCCATCATTATCTGTAAATGACACTGGCATATTTGTAATATTAAAAAAAATTGCACTTACATATTACATACAGTCTTTTGTAATCAAACAGACCAATTATGTTCTCCGTGCTCTTATGTTAAGTTCCTGGGTTTCGAGCTACCTGTGGTCTTGAAAA
The DNA here is from genome assembly GCF_016545835.1 of Crotalus tigris. Taxonomy (NCBI): domain Eukaryota; kingdom Metazoa; phylum Chordata; class Lepidosauria; order Squamata; family Viperidae; genus Crotalus; species Crotalus tigris. The sequence goes on from NW_024097649.1 coordinate 12,925, forward strand.
TCCAATATTTTTAATGCCAGTTTGTCTCTACGCTAGAAAGAAAAAAAACTGTACAGATATAGAAATGCAAAAAAAATGTCTTCTGAGAAATATCTTATCTGAAGTTCTTTGAAATCTAGGGGATGTTTTCCCCAAGCAAAAACTTTGATTTAGAATCATATAATCATTATACATCTTCACTTTTGTACCGTAAAGAAAACACTTTCTAAATATTTCACGAACCATATGGAAGGGGAGTATCAGAAAAGAGATCTTTCATTATTTGATGTATGTTCATTTTAAAGATCTACAAAGGCTCTGTACATAAGTGGTTCTTTCAAATGAGCATATGTTGATGGGAAGAAAAGGCCCACTTTCAGCTTTATTAGAAGATTTATGAGAACAGAGTGGTAAATTATTGTTATCAATGTTCACAGAAATAAAAGCAAACATATGGAATTATGCTTTAATAAATGTAAAGCTATACAAGTTATACAAGAAGACAAAATCTGAGATCCAAAGTATTGGAATTGTCATTCTGAACATTCAATAATTTAAATTCAAGCAACTGACACATGACTAACAAAAAGTGTTTATTGACATATGCCTCTGAACCTCAGGTATGTGAAGGACTGCAGCTTCCGTGTTTGCAGATTGTCAGCAGAAAAAAAGACCAGCCCAAACTCTGGATGTGCAGACAGATTTATATAAATATATCCACTTCTGTTCTTGGGGTTAGAAACAATGAAATACAAAATGGAACTCTATCTTTTAAATTTTGCAAAAAAACAAAACAAAAAACCCAACATTAAATATTTAAAAACTCAGCTAGTAGGCAATTCTCATCATTTCTAGCTATGGAAGTTCCTGGCAGGCCTTGTTATTTAAGTCCTAAAAGGATATAGATTGACCACTTGCATTTGTATTATGAAAAAAAAATCTTCCAAGCAATTTGAGCTTTGCTGTAATTTCAGCATCTATTGCAATAAATACTACATTGACAATTTTTTGTTCCTTCACTATGAATTTATCCCAGGAAGATCCAATACAATATCATTTAGCAATGTATATGTATACACAATCACTGTCTCTGTCTTGTTTTGTTGAGTTGTATTATGATCTTTAAGTTAAAAAAGGTATAATATTTAGTATCCTTCTCCCAGTTTTGTTCTTCAGCGAGCTGCATGGAAAATGAAAAAAGCAATTGCAGCTATTTCCCACTCTCCTACATCTTGTCCTTTATTTATATCTGTCTATTTGTGTGTGTGTGTGTGTGTGTGTGTGTGTGTGTGCGCGCGTGCACGCACACGGGAGTGTGGGTGGGTGTATATCTGTATCTGTATGTGTGGCCTTCAATGAAGATTTTTTTTTTTCTGTTATGGTGACTGCCTAGACAGATCACTGCAGTTTTCTTGTTAAGACACTTCTGAAGTTACTTATAATTGCTTCCTTCCTTAGGGTGAGAAAGAGTGAGTAGCTCAAAAGCAACCTTGATTTTGTGATTAAGGCAGGACTAGAACTCAGGGTCTCCCATTTTCTAGCCTGATATCTTAACCACTACACCAGCGGTTCTCAACCTATGGGTCGCGACCCCATTTGGGGTCGATTGACCTCTTTTGTGGGGTCGCCAAACGCGGCGATCCACCATTTTGTCCCCTCCGGGGGCACGCCGCGCCTCCGGGGGGGCAGTGCCGTGCATGCGCGCTGCGCGTGGGGGCGGCGGTGCGCCTCCGGGGGTGCCACCGCGCATGCGCGCCACGCGTGGGGGGGGCGGCGCGCCTCCAGGGGGCGCCGCCGCGCATGTGCGCCGCGCATGGGGGGGCCCTCCGGGGGGCGGCGCCGCGCATGCGTGCCGCACATGGGGGTGGCGCCGCACTTCTGGGGGCGGTGCCGCACATGCGCGCCGCACGTGGGGGGGCGCCCCCATGCGCACCGCGCATGCGCATAACGTTTGTGTGACGGGGGTCGCCGTCACACAAACGTTGAGAACCGCTGCACTCCACCAAGCTGACTCTGTAAGTGTCTTGTTCTTACAATATATATGTTGATGTGATACAGTTTTGCAACTGAAGAAACCCAAACAGTTTTAAGCTATGCCATATTTATATTTGTCAGCCTATGGAAGCCAGTATGAGAATGTTCTTCCCCTAAGCAGTTTAATTTAATAATTCCATTAACTAACATTTGGCTGGTTTATCATACTGAGACTCCATTGAAGAAGTCTTTTAACTGTACTATATGAGATCATTCCTTTAGCTATACTGAAATCTGATAGATAAATTTTCTATCAATGTTTATAATGTTTCAAACTGCAATTCTCTCTGCTTCTGAATGATGCATGAAAAAGATCTTGTGCATTATACCCTTTGATCAGTTATCAGATTCAGACAGCTATTTATTTCCAAATGCGAATAATGCAGAGATCCCAAACTCAGTCTGGTACAGAGTAGACTCAGGATCTTTCTTTAGACTTTTGTAACAGCATTAGCATCACAAGGATGTGTCCCACATTTCACTTACAGCCTATCTGTTTACTTTCCTTATTGGAAGAAAGTTAAAGATATTACTGTATATAAATAACATTGGGGGTATTTTTGTATTCTTTTATTTCCATCTGTTTGACTGTACAATGCTCTTGAATCAATTATCACATGCAGGTACAAATCATCAAGGCCTTTTTCATACTTCTATCACTGAAGCTTCATTTCATGTCCTTAAGGCACAGAAAAGCAGCTGCCATCTCTCAGTGTCTGACTTTCCATTTAAAAGTTCCTAGCTTCCTCAAGCAGAGTTTCTAAAATTCTATTACTGGATTAAAGTTTGCAGACGCATATATTTTTCTAATCTCTAAAAGCTTGGCTTAGTGTCCTTCTTTCATGTTGTCACTGGATTTCTGCAGGAAGTATATTCCTTCCTTCCTTCCTTCCTTCCTTCCTTCCTTCCTTCCTTCCTTCCTTCCTTCCTCCCTCCCTCCCTCCCTCCCTCCCTTTCTTCCTTTCTTCCTTCCCACCCATCTGTCTGTCTTGTCTTTATGAATCATTTGTAGGAGACTTCTTTTTTTAATCAGAAAAAGATCTGTTCTAAGAAACACTAATATTTTACTTCGTATTAATTAGGATGTCTAGAAAACTTTGTCAGATGCTTTGCTTGAAATCATGATACATTAAATCAGGATTTAAACCCTTTAGTAGTTTGTCTGTAGTTTGTTGAATATGTCTTTTCCTGGTTTTGGATTAAAGGATCACACTTCTTCTCATTCAATTGTCCCAATCTTTCAATGATTTTTCAGAGATAATATATAAGTTTCAGCCTTTATTAGCTAGTTTTTTTTCAGTTCCCGAAGTTGCAGATCATCTGGTCTTGGAGACTGGAACTCATTTGAAGAGCTATTCCATTAACAATTTCAAGCTTCAGTTTTGATGCTTTTCTCTGATCTTTACAATTTCCTGACATAACATTTTTTTTTTAATTCAGAAGATATAACCAAGATAGATTCTTTGTTATTTGTTACTATTTTGCCATCTTTATGCAACTGATATACAGATTCACTTTTCTTTTTACAGGTAGTCCTTGATTTAACAACCATTTATTTAGTGACCATTTGTAGTTACAACAACATGGAAAAAAGTGATTTATGATTATTTTCCATACATCCCATTGATAATTATGCACCAATATGATGAATCTTCAGAAGACAGTCAAATCTACTGTACAGTGGAAACTTATTAAGTAGACAAACAAGCTTGCCAAAGAAATTACAATGGATGGGAACAAGGAAATGGTAGCATAAAGGGAGGATATAAGATAGACATGTAGGCCAAAATTAGCCAGGTCTTCAGAATGGAAAATGGAACAATACAAGCTGCAAAAACAGCTGTAAGAGAAGATTCCTAGCTCAACAGAACAACAGGAAAGGCAAACTGAACTGAAAAACAGGAAAGAACCTATTGTTCTAAGGAGCCATAAAATAGCCCCAGAACTCAAAACAGGCAACTGAGCATGCCCAATATCTTATTGAATATTATTTGACACACCTTGCATATATTATCTCCTAATTTTAATGCATGTGTGATGCATGATTTAGTATGTAGCAGGAAATATGTAGGAGGCGGTTGGAAAGAGTGTAACCTGATAGTACTTCAGTCAATGGGGACCAAGGATGGATGTGATGGCCGGGATGGGTTTGTATAAAAAAGGGAATATTTTGGATTGGAACTTTGGAGAGAACCAAGCTTTGATAGCTTCTTTTCTTATTTATTGCAATAAATGAAACAAAAGGCCTTATCTGGGTCTTGGCTGGTTATTGGTCAGGCAAGCTTGTCTCTGGTCATAAAGGAAAGTAGCCAGGAGCACATAACACCATTGTCACATGATCAAAATTCAAATGCTTGGTAATTGGCATGTATTTGCCATAAAAGTCAATCACATAATCCAGAGATCCTGCAATGTGTCTCCGGATTATGTGATTTCCTTTTCTGACCTTCTGGCAAGCCAAGACAATAGGGAAGCCAGATTTGTTTAACAACAAATGGTGTTACTAACTTAACAAATCCAGTGATTCACTTTACAACTGAGGCAAGAAAGATCATAAAATGGGGCAAAATTCACATAACTGTCTTGCATAGCAACAGAATTTTTGGGCTCAATTGTTGTCATAGGTTGAAGACTCTTTATATTTTGGCTATGTCGTAAGAAGCTCCTTTTGTTATTCTCTCTTATTGTCTTTGCATCCTTGCAACCTCAGCTTAGTCTGAGCTTCCACATGCCTGACACAACTGTACAGTTCTAAGATATCCGTGTGTTTCCTCTTCCTTTGGAATATGACCATAAGCTTTCTGTGTAGTCACAGATCCTTTTTCTGCTGTTTTCCATTCCTATCCACTCCTAATTGGAACTGTTTTCAATTTTGCTTTTAGGATCTCCTTCTTGAGCTGTTTTCTCATTACCTTCTCCTGTCATCCATGGAAAAACTGAAGACAAGACTTAATAATAGCAGTAAAAGTTATTGATTTGTGATGTTTGGGGTCTTTTAGATATTGCCATTTTTTCAGAGTAATAATAATCACGTGAAAGACAACTTGAGTAACTGAAAATATGAAGGGCTCGTTTGCCAAAATGAACATATCAGTGATGTACATTAAATTAATTGTTCAGAGTGGCTTAATATAGGCTGCCTTGGAAATAATTGTTTAGACAGGGAATATGGCCAAGCTTTCAAAGCTAAAATATGCAATAGTGTTCAACTATAAAAATATACGGTCTCAACAAAGGATATGAAATGATTGAAGCATTACTGGTGTTTTTTGAGGTGATGTACCAAATTCCTTTTGAGATGTCACTGGTCTTTATAAATCTTTCCTTTAAGATGTGTGCTTGTTGTTTGATTCTGGGACCTTCTAAGGAACTGAATTTGGCCTTTCCAGTAAGCTGCCCCCTTTGATTTCAGAATCATAGCCTTCCTATGTTCCTCCTGTGTTTCCCTTGTAACTACTATTTATCTTTGCATACAGCAGCTTTCCAACTTCCTTTCTCTTTATCTTCTATTGCTATGTTCCACTGCTACATTTTCATTGTGTTGTTCCTCAAAATTAGAATCTCTTTCCCTAAGTGATGTGTAAGTTGCCAGTTTTGAAGATCGTATTCACATCGGGACGTGTTTTTAATTACTGCTTAGGTAGAAGATCTTGCTTGTGTACCATTCCCTGCATAGAGCCAGTTGGATCTAGTGGTTAGGATTTCAGGCTAGAAATCAGGAGACTGTGAGTTGTAGTCCAACCTTAGGCATGAAAGCCAGCTGGGTGACTTTGGGCCAATCATTCTCTCTCAACTGAGCCTATCCCAAAGAGCTGTTGTGAAGGAAATAGAAGGAGGAAGGACTATTATACATGTTTGCTCCTTTGAGTTATTATATAAAAATATAATAAATAAAAATAAATAATATATCATTTGGAATAAATTACTTAAACATGTGGAATATGCATAAATAGTTAAATATTGATTGATTGCCCCAGGATAAAAGTTGATCTGAGGAGATGTGGCAGGTGTGAGTGCTCTAACAAATATTGAAAAATTACGTCATGCAAACACCATCAAGTAGAATCTGTTATGGGATGTAATTCATGGGATTTCTTAGCATCTAATTCAAAATATTTCTTAAGTCAAAATTTGTATGGAAAGAAGCACCCCAAATATAACTTTAGGGGTAGCAAACAAAATGCAAATTTTAGATTGAGTTACTTATGATAATAAGAGTGAGAAGGGTTTAATTATATAAAAAAATGAAAGAAATAAAACAAACTCTCAATAAAAGGACCCTGTCCAATAAAAACAATGCTTTCCATAAAGTAACAAGTAAAACAATCTTGCTGTTTTGACCTTGATGCTGAAACAGGTTTAGTGCATGCACGAGCTCTTTCAACTGGAATGAAGCAAGCAGGCAATTTTTTAAAAAAAAAATTGTTAAGGATTACATTAAAAAGTTAAAACAGATATAAAAACCTAATACAAAAATACATAAAAAAATAAAAAGTGTACAAGTTCTTCCCCAAAAAGAAGAAAAAGCAATATAAGAAGAAACTTCCCCTTCATCCCAGCAAGTATATTTAACATTAACAACATATCAATATCTCTTAAATATAACTAAATACATCTTCATTCCATACTTCATCCTATTTTCTGTAAACTCATCTCTAAACCCTCAGCATGCCTTATTAGTCAGCAAAAATCTAGTAAAAGTTGAGAAAATGCTAACTACCGATACGTATAGTCCCATTTTCTTTTTAACAATTGAAATCTAACCTCAATTACCAATTAACTATTACAAAAATTAAAAATTATTTAATATTGGCAAAATAATAAGCCCTTATTTATATATCGAGGATAATAACATTCATCATAAATAGATGATTAGAGAATTTTAATTTTTCTATTGGTGAAAAAATAAATCAGAAGCTGTCACAGTTGACTGCATTTAGCTGATTCAAAATAACTTCTTTATAAAAATATTTACAATACCATACATTCTTCTTTACAGCAACATAGCTCAATTGAAGACTTCTTACAGAGAGATACAGAGACAAACCTGAGACTGGAAATCCAGCTCCTAACTCAATACTCTTTTGCACAGACTCAGTAGCACTTTCTTCACATTGGCTGACTGAGTTACCACATGACTCTTCCTGCTCATGAATATTCCAACAAACCTGTTATTTAATTATAATAAAGCAAACCAATGTATTTTTTTTCTTCCTCTCAGAAGACTTTAAATAGCATATATAAAGTTCTAACATCTGCTTTCTTTGTTATCTTTTGTTTTTTTTTCTCTCTCTCTCTCTCGTCCTCTGGTCCTTGCCATCGTTATTAGTCTATTTGCAAATTCAGTGTAGCCTCTCCAGTAAATCTCTTATATTTAAATATAAATAAGTAATTCACACCATTCTTTTAATGTCTTGTGTATCTCTGTTGATTTTTTTAAAAAACAACAGAGATACACAAGCTCCATCTGTAAATCCAATATTTCCATTTATTTCTTGTAAGCTATAATTTTGGATTGCTGTATAATATTCTTTTCAATGTATTCAAAGAAACCTAATTCTCCTCAATCTTTTTTAGGTTGCAATATAGGGTAAGTAACTCACATAGTTCTTGAGTCTACAGGTTGCAAAAAAAATTAATAATAATAAGGTAGCCATCTGGTGACTTCTAGTGAGTTTTAGTTAACTTCCACATTTTTCTTTAATTAATTTCATCTGAATGTTTAGCATTTAAAACTTTCCCAAAATAACACTTTAGTCATTCCTTGCTGTATATTACAAAAAATAAAATCTCACAAAGCAGGAAACACATACTTTCTTTTTAAACAAATTGAAGAGGCACTCCCCCAATGATTACAAAGCTTATAGTTCTGGACATTTTTCAGTCTTTAAGAGATAATAAAAAGAAAATTAGAGTTCAAGGTAATTAAAAAGATAAGGCTTGGTTGAATTTTGAGTCTTTAAAAAAAGCTACATTAAGAGATGAGAGCATGATGAAACCTGTGATTCCCAGTGGACCACAAGTAGGTGTAATAACAACCAATTCTGCTGTGAAGTCATAAAAAATCCTAGCTGTCCAGAAAACATGAAGGTGATCTCAAGGTCTCTCTTTAATCCAGAGAGAATGATCTTTAGACTGGATCCTACATCCAGCTGTGTTTCAGCCACAATGTCCCCAACAATATATTGGGTGTCTGTTTGCCCACCTCATCAGAAGCATTCTGTAAATGAAGCAAGCAGCTAGTCTGAATTACCTGTCTTGAAGCTTTGTATTTGTTTCCTACTGGGATTTCTATGCCATTACAATTAAATTTAAGTGGCTTATAAAACATAAACATATAGACCTTGAATCAAAACCATTTGTCTGAAATAGTGTAAGGTTTCCTGCTTGAGCGAGAGGTTGGGCTAAAAGACCTACAAGGTCCCTTCCTTCCAAATCTGTTATTCTGTTATTCTGCTAAAACAAACTAATAATCAGTGCAACTCTTAATTTTTGCAAGAATTCACCTAATTCAAAAATTTAAGACACTGGAATTTGCTTTTCAGTTGTCAGGATTCAGCTTTGAAGGGGATCGTTGCCTTGAATCAGATTCAAAAAGTCCATTCAAGACACCGCAAGATCATTTTCTTTAGCACTAGACACTACAGTCTAGTTACAACTCCTCATTTGTTGCAAATATGAAGTCTTGTTTCCATATTTGGGGGAGAAGGATGGATGGGAGACAGTGAGATAGCTCTTTTTAGCTCCTCATTTGTTAGGGCATTTAAAAGTTCATTCACATTCTCCAAGTTGTTGAAACTCTTCTAGTCTAATTTCAATCAGACTTTTTCCTTCAATATTATACTGCAAATGAATCCTCTTCCCAAATTAACATTTTATATTTCAATAGTGAAAGAAGTATTGGGCAAATAAGATCAGGTTGACTACCAGTATAATTTATTGTGTGCGATGTACTCTTAGTATTTAGGATTCTGATTGCTTGAGCTATCAGCTGTCAGATAGAAAAGAAAGTCTGCAAAATTTAAATTATGAAATGTCAAAATACAACATAGAAGATATGAACAAAAAGTATTCCATGAATGCATTAAGTATTTCCTTTAATTATATTATCTCCATTAGTCTGAGGAACTGTGCATGAAATAGAGCTGTTAGATTTTAGGATGCTGATATCAAACTGGGTAATTGTAATTGCTAACATTTAGATTTAATAGTTTTGCAGCATAAGACTTCACTGAAGTAATATGGAAAACAGGGATGATGTGAAGATAGTAAAACAGCAAACAATACATTCCATATTAATAATGATCTAAATGATAGTAATGAGAAACGAAAAGAATACCAAACATGAGCAAATAATCCTGAAGTTTGCAAGGAATGTGTATATCTGAAGATATTATACATACATACACACATACATACATACATACATACATACATACAACTTTGAGGACTGCAGTAGAATTAAAAAATCAGTTAGAATGACTTTGTGGAACCTGACAGAAGTTTGTTGGGAAGTAGAAATTTAGCATTGGTACTAAGCAACTGGTTGCACAGATAATGGTAACTGAAAGGAGATAGAAGCAGAAGAAATAGGATCCTCAGATATGTTAAGATAAATAGAGGTGTAAATTAAAGGAAGCTAGACAAGAAGTTTCTTGTTAACTTGTAGACAGTGAAGGAACTTAGAATTAGGAGACCTCTGGCAAGATATCTCAAAAAGCAGATAGGCAGGAAACAGATCAGGAAAGAGAAGGGAATAAGAGGCAAAATCTCAAAGCAAAGACACAGATAGATTACTCATGGGTATGGGAAAAGTAACAAGAGAAAAAAATATGACATTTTGTCCAGCAGAGATACCACTCCCGCCCAAAGGGGAGAAGGGTATTTGGGAACAGCGGAGAAAGATTCAGGGTATTGATAGGCAATTAAGCCAAAGGAGGGAGGAAATGATACACACACACACACACACACAGAGAGAGAGAGAGAGAGGGGGGGGGATCAATAATAAAGAAATTACCCAAAAATCACAGCCTGAAAAATTAAGAGGAGTATTGAACAAGATTCAGATAGGCCAGGATAGAGAAGATCCTTTCCTGAAGGAAGATTAGGAGAAACTGTTACATGAGGTCTTTGCACATGAAGCTATTGCTGTCCTATTGAGTTCCATAGTTTACTTTTATTTATGTGTAATATTGTCTTTATCTCTCTGTTTCTGAATATTTCCAGTTTTCTTGGATGCACATCTAGGTTCTCTATTAAGTTTCCAAGGTGACAGCAGCAATCCAAATACCAGGTCTATTTGACTGTTGACAAGTTAAACATGGTTATATTCCCCCATGTGAGAGGTTTATGTAAGATTTTTGAATCATTCTTCCATCTGTTGATATGAATTATGTGTCATTATCTTTAATTAAACAATAGTGTCTTTCATTCTTCTTGCCCTAGGTCTCAAAATTTAAATAAAAATACCTCAAAGAATATTCAGCTTCATCCGATGTTAAGTTAGACATGGTTAAACCTCCTTACAAGTCAATGCCTTCAGTTTTAGGTAAGTCTGCAGAAGATTAGCCTACTGCACTCCCCCGATGAATAATTCAAATAATACCTACTCAAAATCAAGTTGACGATGACAATGATTTTAAATCCTGGAGAAGCTCAAGATTAAAGTACAGTTTCATAAAGGTGGAACTACTGAGTTTAAGTAGCATGAGGTTTAAAAGTCTTTCTTTCTAGGAAAATGGGTGGGAAAAACAGAAGGTCCACTCCAGACTCAGAATGATTTATAGATGGAGTAAAGGTGCAAAAGGATCAGGAATTCTTCCTGGGTATGACGGTAATTTCCCAGTGAGGGGAAACAGCAAGAGGATTAATTACTTCAGAATAGGTTCTATCTTTAGGTGGATAGATTAGATGATATACTTGGTTAAGTGCCTATAATTCATTTTGTAAGTTATACTGGTGATTATTAGCATTCGTCAGGCATTTGCCTATCTTTTTCTTGCATCTCAGGCCAAACTATTCGTTCAGGTTAAATCTCTTAGCTATTATAAAGCAGCAAAGTCCAACCAATCAGAAATCATCACTGCAGCTCTCCAAAGCTGCAAGTAATGTAAAGGAATTTTCTATTATAGTCAAGGAGGAAAAGTTCTGTTACTAAAATAGATGAAGGACAATATACAATACTACTGCAAAGAGGGCATCCCAGGGTATTTTATGATTTTTTTTTTTAATTTGTGGGTTTTATTGTTGTTTTGATCCCGCATGCTTTGATGGATGGCAATACAATTATTTTTACAAATAAAATAAAATAAAATTCTTGGTTGATACATTGATCAGGTGCAAAGAAGCCAAGGAAAGGAATAGGGTATGAGCTGGGAAAGACAAGTTTCAGTTTGGCTTTAAAGCATTTCACTGAAGGGAGATTATTTAGTGCTCCAGTTTACCTGTTAAAGTTGAGCCAAAATGTTTAACCATATTTGAATAAGCTGTAAGGATTTAGTTTATACATAACATTAAGCCATAATGGACTGGCTGAGCTATTGTTTCAAACAACCATATTATACCTTTTTTTTTTTTTTTTGTAGGGGAGAGGGGCTATGAGTCAGGTTTTTTATTATTATTCTACTGGATGACAGCCTGGAAAGTCCTTTCAGTTTTCTTGGCAAGTTTTGTACACAACCACTTGAATTTATCTTAACAACCATTCAGTCCTCATAGCAGAATAAATGTATTGATTTTCCCTTCTTACAATGCCTATGGAGATTCTCAGTCATCCAGGTCATAGTTATCCCAAAGGCACTTTTTCATGAGGCAACTGGACTTCCTTGTTTTTCTCTGAAGACATTTTGCTTCTCATCCAAGGGGCAAAACAAGAAAGTCCAGTTGCCTTGTGAAAAAGCATCTTTGGGACCCCTCTCACAATAACACTACAATTTATCAGCAGAATTTAATGGTTGAAGTTGATGCTCAGGGGGGGGGTCATGTTATATACTCCCTATGGTAAGGAGTGGAGAAGCAGTTTATTGGTTTGATGAAATTTTGTTCTGCCTTTTTATGAATCTGTACCTATTATTTCAGTTGTTCACTAAAATAACATGATAACGTATTGAATAGGTATCGTATTCAATTTCCAAGTGCAAAATATTATAGTGATGGCTTACAAAGTTATTTTTCTCATGAAATGTTCTGTTGGGAAAGTTCTTTTTTAAAAAAATTTTTTTCTTTATTGAAGCAATGATATACAGTTATAATGTATAAAACTGCTGAATGACTTTTATACAGAAACAAAATTATCCGTTCCCTATATTTTCTAATGAAGATTCAGTGACTAATAAAATCACCTTTTTTAATTAGTAGCTATTTAAAAAAATGCAATGTCTTAACTCTAGGCATCTTTTATTAGTGTTCTATCTATATAATTTTGGTTTCAAAATCACTATGAACTATAGTTGAAATTGAATTACTAAATTAATTATAGTACTGATGTATCTTACCCAGCTCATTTAATCAAAAATTTGCCATAGAAATAGACTTGTATGAATTTCTCCACTGGACACAATTTCTCAAATACTCTACAGTATTCCAAATGTAGATTCAGATTTTTTTAAAAAGAAAAATTAAAGCAAATATGGTAATATGTAAAACTTTAAAAGAAAGACATTGGAAGGTATTCTAAAGCTATAAGTTAGCCAGCTACCAGATCATGCTACATTCAAAAAGCAGATTCAGGCCCCAGCATTAAGCTCAACAAGGCAGCCAATCTAGGACATCACTGAAGTACAGTAAATTTTTGTTATTTAATTTAATACTTTTATACATTGTCAGGATAAAGACTAGCTGCCTGAACATTTTTACTGCCTCTGCTGAGAGAATAGGCTGGCTGACCAGGAATAATAAGCCTTTCTTTGATATCATAGGTAGCTAACTTTTGCTAATCATTGTCAACATGTTTTCAAGTAGATCTGAATAGAGGTAAGGATGGGGAGATCTTTTTCTGTTTATTTAATCTATTTCTCCTTTTGTTCAGGAGCTCAAAATGGTGTCTGAAGTATTTCTACTCTCATTTTTTCCCCACAACATTAAAGTAAGTTAGGCTGAAAATGACTAGTTTAAAGTCTTTGCCAACAGTTAACAGACATATGTAGGAAGCATACCACAGTAGTAATAGGAGACTTCAACTATCCAGATATCAACTGGGAGACAAACTCTGCAGTGAGTGGCAGATCAAACAGATTCTTAACCAACCTAGCCAACAACTTTGTCACCCAAAAGGTGGAGGAGGAAACTAGACATAAAGCTATACTGGACTTAATCCTTATAAATAGAGAAGAAGTGAATTGAAATTGCTGGAACCTAGGGTGAAAGTGACCACATCATACAAGAATTTAATATAATGCAAACAGTAGCAATAGAAAACAATTCAACCAGTGTCTTAAACTTCAAAAGAGATGACTTTAACAAACTCAAAAAGAACCTAGGAAAGATCCCATGGATGAAAATCCTAAAGGGGAGAACAACCCAAGAAGCATGGGAAGCCGTGGAAAATGTGATCACAAAAGTCCAGACCAGCACAATACCATTGAGAAAGAAAACAAGAAATTCAAGAAGGAACCAGCATGGCTGCATAAAGATCTCTCTGACAAACTGAAAGACAAAAAGGACAAATACAAATACAAAAAAATGGAAAGAGGGGCACATAACCAAGGCTGATTATCAGCAGACAGCCAGAACATGCAAAGAAGAAGTCAGGAAAGCAATGGCTCAGAACGAACAAAGACTTGCAACAGAAATCAAGGATAATAAAAAAAAAAGTTTTTCCAACATATTAACAACAAGAAAAAAGTCAAGGAAACTGTAGGCCCACTAAAAAGATAAGATGCAAGGAAGTAACAGGCAACAGGGAAAAAGCAGAGCTGCTTAACTTATACTTTGCATCAGTCTTCACATAAAAAGAAACTCTAGCCCAACATACCAAAAGACATACTAAAAACACACTGCAAAAGACATACTAAAAACTAAAATTAAAATAAGCAAGAAAATGGTAAGAGAACATCTATCCAACCTTGACAAATATAAATCACTGGGACCCAACAGATTACATCCCAGAGTTCTGAAAGAGCTGGCAGATGTTATCTCAGAACCATTGCACCATATCTTTCATAAATCCTGGAGCACCAGGAAAGTACCTGAGGATTGGAAAAGGGCTGATGTGGGTCCCATCTTCAAGAAAAGAAAAAAAATGGACCCTGGAAATTACTGACCAATCAGTTTAACATCAATACCTGGGAAGATCCTAGAAAAGATAATAAAAAAACAGATCTGTGAACAACTAGAAGCAAACAAAGTCATGACTAATAGCCAGCACAGATTCGTTAAAAACAGATCATGTCTCATTCTTTGATAAAGTGACTAAACTAGTAAACCAGTGAAAAACTGTGGACATAGTATACTTAGATTTCAATAAGGCATTTGACAAAGTAGACCACAACCTACTCCTTGGTAAGCTAGAAAAAGTTGGAATAGACAACATCATCACCAGATGGATCTGTAGCTGGCTGACGAACCATACTCAATGAGTAGTCCTCAATAGCACTACATTCACATGGAGAGAAGTAAGCAGTGGGGGAACCACAAAGTTCCATCTTAGGCCCAGTACTCTTCATTATCTTCATAAATGACTTAGATGGGGGAAATGAAGGGGAACTCATCAAATTTGCAGATGATCCCAAACTGAGAGGAGTAGCCAATACCCCAGAAGACAAACTCAGGATCCAAAAAGGTCCTGACGAACTTGAATAATGGGCCCTATACAACAAAATGCGTTTCAATGTGGAGAAAAGCAAAGTCTTACATTTATGCAGGAAAAATAAAAGCTACAAGAAAAGATTGGGTGAGACCTGGATTAAAAACAGTAACTGTTAGAGGGACCTTGGAATCCTAGTGGACGATCATTTGACTATGAGCCAGCAGTGTGCAGCAGCAGCCAAAAAAGCTAATATAATCCTGAGTTGTATAAACAGAGGCATATAATCAAGATCATACAAAGTATTAGTACTGCTTTATAAAACCCTGGATGAACGTTGTCCATGGGGTCGCGATGGGTCGGACACGACTTCACAATTAACAACAACAACAACAATAAAACCCTAGTGAGACCACACCTGGAATACTGCAGCCAATTGTGGTCACCATATCACAAAAAAGATGTTGAGAGTTTGGAAAGAAATCAGAGAAGAGCAACTAAGATGATCAAAGGCCTGGAGACTAAAACATACAAAGAATGGCTGAAGGACTTGGGTTTGGCTAGTCTAAAGAAAAGAAGTAATAGGGGAGACATGATAACAGTATTCCAGTATTTGAGAGGCTGCCACCAAGAAGAGGAGGTCACATTATTCTCCAAAGCACCAGAGAGTAAGACAAGAAACAATGGTTGGAAACTGATCAAAGAGAGAAGCAACCTGGAATTAAGGAGAAACTTCCTGACAGTGAGGACAATCAATCAGTGGAACACTTGCCTCCAGAAATCCTGGGCACTCCATCACTGGAGAATTTTAAGAAGAGACTAGACAATCACCTGTGTGAGATGGTATAGAAGACCTCTAAGGTCCCTTCTATTCTATTCTATTCTATTCTATTCTATTCTATTCTATTCTATTCTATTCTATTCTATTCTATTCTATTCTATTCTATTCTAATTAGTTTCTGTGACTGAAAGAAACTGGAATTTGGATTTCCCTGTTCCTATTCTAATGCCCTTTGACAAGGTTTTGCATTCCAGACCTTTGGACTACAAATTCCTTCAGTCCCAATCAGCACATCCAATAGTAAGGAAATAGGGAAATGTAGTTCAAAACTTTGGAGCTACACTATATTGCCTATCTTCAGATTGGTTGGACACATAGGGTTTTTTTTTTCTTTTTAAACTGCTTCTAACCTTCCCACTTACAACCTGAAGCTCATATTTTATTTTAATATAGCTTTTTCATTCTGATGCCCCTCCAGTGACAGATGACACTGGAATGCTGTGAGTTGCCATTCCACTACATCAGGTGATAGTAGTTCTGGAAGACTGCTCAAGCAAAAAGACTGAGCTTGTTCTTGTGAGAATCTTAGGTTTACCATCTGCCATGCTGGCATATTGAGAGTCCTAGTTCTCCATTTTACAGGCTTGTTGACATTAAAGAGGTCATTGTAGCTATTAGAACCATTCCAAGGATCACTGCTTGTTTAATAGTCAGACTAACAGATCAACACATTGTCTTCTGGTAAGCTGGCAATCCTAGTAAAGGCAAAGTTGATAGTGGAGCAGATGATGAAACCAGTGAAATTATAATTCCTTATATAGAAATCATATAATTCTACAAATGCACTTTGTGGTTATTTTGTACTTTTCATTCTTTCATCTGCTGCATCATAGGCATAATTATAACTGGACAATGTGTGCCTCTGCTACAGATAATATACATTGCTTATTTCAGAAAACAGGAATGTTAACAATCTGAAGCAGTCATATGGCTTTTTGCCTAAGTCTGGACTAAAACTCACAGCCTCCCTGTTTCTAGTCTTGTGGCTTAAACCACTACACTAAACTTGCTCTCGGGTTTCCTATATGTGGGGTCAAATTTGCCTTGCTCTTCTATAGGAATAAATATATTCTCATTCTCGAGTAATTACTCAGTGTTACAGGAGGATGGAAATATCACGGCACTGAGTTTCAGCCAAAACATTTTTGGGGAGAATAATTGCATAGATACTGTACATTTAGCAGCTTCAACCTGTTACAGTAGATTGATGAAAACCTGCCAAATTTGTTTCTAGGTTAATGAATCATAACATTACTTGGGGAAAAAATCAGTTGCATCAGGTACATTGCATTTAGAATCCTTCGTATAAAAATAAAGGGAAACTTTTATTCTACTAATGAAGATTTAATAATGACTTACATAGTCATTATTAAGGAAATAGGTGAATGGAAGAATATGAGAACTTCATGAATCTAATCCAAATGTAATAGTTTAATTTATTACTTGATTCTAATCTAATAGAAACCCTAATTTCATGAAAGCTAATAGAAGATTTTGCTATAAGAAAACATCTGCATTCAGGTGTAATAGGCATGTTCATGTCTAACAATTATAGATATATTATATAGGGTTTTTTTATTAACACCATTAGGTGACTTTGTCAAAATTGGTCAAGTCATTGTTATTTATTCAGTTTCAATATACACAAGCTAATATTTTCATTTACCTGATCAATACCATTCAAAGCTGCTATTTGCCGACATCCAAAAGTAAATCCAGGTTACCAGAGGACACCTTGAACAGCTCTAAGCTACCATGAAAAATCACACACATTAATGCTAGTGCCTTCTCTAAATTATACATAGTGATTATAGAAGATTAGAAATAATTAAGTGGAAAGATCAGAAGAAAAAAAGTATATTCCATGGAGGAAATATAACAGGCTTTGGAGATATCATATACAAGTATTTTTTTGGTCTCCCCACCTATCTCAAACTCACCACATATAAATTCAATTTTTGATACAAATCTACAGTGTGATCTTTAGCCAGCCAGCCAATGAAAGCTCTGGAAATGCCACCCGGTATGATTTTATCTCACCTCCTCATCCTCAGCAAAGGAGAGCAGAATGGGACAGAAGGGGGGAAATTCAGAAACAGAAACCCAGGCATTGGAAAGGTCATTGTTTTCATTTGGGGGCAGGAGAAAACAGATTTAATTTTTTGGCATAAAATTGAGGGACAGGGTGACGTATTATTTTACAGCCTTGTAGTTTAGCAGATTGGGCTGATTTTCATAGCTCTCTAACCACCATGCAAATGTGCCCTACTAATAATTCTTAAATGACATATCTTCATAAGGTTGCTTTTATCTTATTCCTTGGCCCAAAGCTTACATTCCTATTTAGTCCAGTTTTAAAATAGTGTTTTGCTTCATCTCCCAACATGGTAATTGCCAGAGATATAATCTAGGGTATTTTGTTGAAGATGTTTATTTCAGCAATAGAGTCTGAGATGTGTCTCCCATTGCCACTTCAAGTTGCTTTGGTCATGCTCCTCCCCTCCAGTCAGTGACCATGGTGCTCAATGGGCATTTTAGTATGGGTTCCAGGACAGACTAAACGCTCAGCTTCTGCTGAGGTAGATGTCCACATAAAGCCTCATCAATGCTTTCCAAAAACACTTGTTAAACCTTTCATATGTGTCTTATACAGGTAGTCCTCGATTTATCCCCACAATTGAGCCCAAAATTTCTGTTTCTAAATGAGAAATGTGTTAAGTGAGTTTTGTCCCAGTTGCCACAGCTGTTAAGTGAACCATTGCAGTTGTTAAATTAGTAACACGATTGTTAAGTGAATCTGGCTTCCCCGTTGACTTTGTTTGTCAGAAGGTTACAAAAGATGATCACATGACCCCAGGAAACTGCAACTGTCATAAATAGGAGACAGTTGCCAAGCATCTGAATTTTGATCACATGACCAGGGGGATGCTGCAGTGGTCATAAGTGGGGAAAACATTCATAAGTCACTTTTTTCAGTGCCGTTGTAACTTCCAACAGTCACTAAATGAAATGGTCTAAGTCAAGGACTTCCTGTATGCACAAATAGGCATTATTTTCAAAGAGCTTGAAAGAGTTTACAGAAAAATAGACCTTAGTTTTTTTTCATAAGTGACATGAGACATTAGGGAGAAAAATAGAACAAGAGGCAGAATGAGAGAAAGCTAAAGATAATGAAAGAGTAGGAAAGAAGCAAGCTTAGGCAGAAGAAAATGTGTTGGGTGTTGGTTGCTTCATTCTCCTCGTGTGCTCCTCCTCCTCTTTGTGGCATCCTGTCACTTGGCAATGTGAAAGGACTCTGAGCTTTCCTTCCCAGGCAACTGCATATACATGTCCAATTTGTCCATATTGTTACTCCTGCTGGGACTTCATTTCAGAAAGGAAACAAAGCCAGGAGAATCTGCATTAACTTGTTTTAACTTGTCAGAGGTAAGGACACCACCACCCTAAGCTTGGCTGTTGGAGCAGTGCATTTTTGACCAGCATACCTTGTGACAACTCAGAGACTGGAGGATAGCACATTAACATGTCTATGAGGGAAAAGCCCATTGATTGAGACAGCTTGGCTCACTTACCGCCCACAAAAGGCAATTCTGTCTGACTTCCAGTTACCAATGAAGGAGAATATTTGTAGCTCAGGGTTGAAATGAGGGGTCCTTGGTGGTCTCTGAGCTTGCCTGTTTTCTTGCAGACTCTTCATTACCCAAACTAGGTAATCATCATCAGTGCTAGTAAGGAGTGCTGTGTGCTGTCTGTTTATATTCTGGTGTCTTGCCTGTCTGCTATGTGTCAGTAGATACATAGAGATTAACAACTATAGAATATGCAAAAGAAATAACTAGCCCAAAGGATAAAAAAGAACTCCAGCACCTCTCCACCAGTAATCAGCACTCAGATCAGCATAGAGTAGCTCCAAGGTCAGCTTCAGACCAACAATCAAGTAACTGTCACAGAGCCACTATCCCAATCAAGAAACTGTCATTAGTAAACAGTCCAGCCAAAGAATCCCTAAGACCACCCACATCCACACAGATAGGCAAGACACCAGAATATAAACAGACAGCAAACAGCACTCTTTACTAGCACTGATGATGTTACCTAGTTTGGGTAATGAAACGTCTGCAAGAAAACAAGGAAGCTCAGTGAGCACCAAGGATCCTGGATTTCCAATTTTCTGCAAAAACTTCAGATTCCAGATTCAGAATACGGAAGGTTTACAATGTCCTGATAACATAATAACAAAAGTGGTCAACTCAACTCCTGTTGCATTTTAAAAGTGAAATTAAAAGACTTGGATAATAAAAAAGCTGGCTATCCAAAAGTGACCTATTTTCAAATGTAGAGTAATTTTAATTATCTTTTATATTAAAATCAAGGTCTGAAACAAAAATGTGTTGACATGCTGTGCCACCTATCCCCCTTTAAAAAATGTTAATCTTCCTTGAAGTCTACAGTACGCTATAAATTAGTGTGGCATTTAGATTCAGCATTTTTTTTACCTGTGAAAAGTGAAATTCTTTCATTTCCTTTTTTGCTCAAATATAGGCCTAAAGAAAAAAAAGTGTACAAAAATGCATTCTGATTTAAAAAATCTGCATTTAGGATTTCTGCAAGCTTCCTTAAAATCTCTTCTGAAAACAAGTGTGATGGTTAAACTCAGTGTGTGATTTTCATTTTTATGGATAATGGGAGTTTTACTCAGTTTTACTCCTGGGGGAAAAATATGGGGAAAATGTATTCTTTATGATATATTCACACTCATATTTTACATTTGGCTGAGAAGTAGTGGTTAGTCACATAATCGGTATCAAGTAGGGGATTTAAAGCTGTTTTTTTTGCAGTCCTCTTTTGGTATTAGAACATTACGGTTCTTTTACATTCTTATTTAAAGGTGGATTTCTGTGGTTGGATATAAAATTATAAGTGGGAATATTTCAGCACTTTGTTTGGAACTGTTGAAAAAAAATTGAAAGTAAAAAAAGGAGTAAAGAGAATGTACTGCAGAAGAGGAAGACGGAGTGATTCTAAAGGTAAGAAGGAGAATGGGAATAAATAATTTCCATTTGCACTTTTAAAAAGTAATGAGTAAATCTTTTCACGCTTCTGTCATCACTCCTCTTCCTTCTGATGCAGTTTAACAGAGATAGAGGAATCTGGTCTGCAGTAAGTTCCTGAAGACTCTGTTTAAAGCTGTCTTTAGACCAGTGGACTGGATTAACAGAGGAAATGAAATAAAGGAAAACTTAAGTTTTGAAAGACATTATTAAAATTTCATAAAGTTAATCTGCTAAATAAATTTAAAATGGTTTCTAACTCTGGAGTGGGGGAAATCTTATAATAGTGTTGAAAGATTCACTCAACTTCAATCAGTCAAGAAGCCCTGCAACCAGAGGAAAATTAATTTTTATGCTGCTTAAACAGCAGAAAATTCATACCTATCCTGACATTATAGGGCAGGGGTCTTCAAACCTGGCCCTTTTATGATTTGTGGACTTCAACTCCCAGAATTCCTCAGCCAGGCACATAAAAGGGCCATGTTTGAAGACCCTACTATAGGGTTATCACCATATGAAAAATTGTAGCATCCCTCCAAATTTTTCTCTGACTTTTACTTTCATAGGTAAGAACATCAAGTGTTTTTGCTGGCCACTGGTGGCTCAGCAAAGCATGCATCTTGTTTGCACTGGGTGACTGGACTTGTTTTGCTGGAAAGCACAGCTGAGCAACGGTGGTGGGTTTGTTGATTGTCTAGGAAAAGGAATACCAGTAATGCTCTGAGACCTCCAGTCTCTTTCTCTGCTTGTTCTGCCTTTTGCTCTTTTCCTTTTATAGAAACTCATCAATCCTCCCAGCCATGATTTTCCCTGTTTTCTTTCTTCTGCTCTGCGGGTTCATATTTCTTTCTCATATGTGTTTCTTATTGTACAACAATCTTTTCCCCCATCATCACTGCATTCAATCTTTGTATTTCTCATGTCATACCCATTTTTTTTACTTCCACATATGAAGATGGATGAATAAATAATCTTACAGGGAGTCATTTTCCCTTCTTTCAATATCAGGCCACATACTTGCCACTATTTTCTACTAGCACAGTGGAGGCGAACCTATGGCACGGGTGCCAGAGGCGGCACTCAGAGCCCTCTCTGTGGGCATGCACGCCATTGCCCCAGTTCTAGGCCTTCAGCTGGGTTTTATAAAACCTTTTTGCTTTAGGCCTCTGCCGCTGTGTGCAAAAAAAAAAGGTTCCATCAGTCAATTTCAACTTCTCACGGGGGAAAAAAAAGATCTTGCAAAGTTGGAATTGATTGGTTGAACTTTTTAGTTCCACCCAGTCTGCCGTTACCACCGCAGCCACGCCCACTCAATGGGCCAAGCCCACCCAATGGGCCAGGCCCACCCAATGGGACATACCCAGCCAATGGGACACACCCACCCGGCACTTGACGATGCATAAGTAGGTTTTGGGTTGCAATTTGGGCACTTGGTCTCTAAAAGGTTCTCCATCACTGTACTAGCATATGCATGTCTCAAAGTTTTTCCACCAATTTTCCTAGAATATTTTTAGTGAACATTTTATTCTAGGTTTTTGCTATTCATGCACAACTTTCACTCCATATTCCCTGTCAGTCGCCTGATCTCTAATATATTGATTTTAGATCCAATGTCATATTTGCTACAAACCATTCAGATTCTCAGCTGCCAAAACAGCATCACCAGGACATATTTGTGTCCTGATTAATACAGTTCTAAAAAGTTCAGAAGAGAGAGTGAGATAAATCAGTCTCTTACTTTTAGAATTAAGGCTAATTCCTTTTTCTTATCTATGCTTAAACAACATAATACATTTTTCTAAGCAGATAGTTACATCACTGTTGTTATTCCTTTCCAGGTCTTCAATTGGCTCCCTTATTTTTTATACTTTTTCATCTCCCTCCTTCCCTTTCATTCATACCATTAGGCAGAAACAATTTTCCTTGGATCATATGACTTCAGAATGTTGCACACTTTTTCCCAAGAACATACCTCTGCTTGTTTTATTACCATTTATTGGAGTATAATATGTAATTATTATACTCCAATAAATGGTATGGAGTTCTATGCACTTATCGTATTAGAACCTAAATAACATCAAGTCTTATTTTCTGACATTTTAACTCATTCTTTCATAATTACACTATACCTTAACTTCCCTGCAGGGGGAAATCAACTCACTCCAATAGATTTTTCTTTCTTAATGTCACAGTGACAACTTATACCTTTCCTTTCATTCATTTCAGGCATTAGTTTATGCTTTTTATCATTTAGTATCCTAACTTTCCAAGTCACAATCTTCCACATGTTGTGGCCTTTGACAGATTGGCCAGTAGGCTATATAGATGCCAAGATCAACAGAAACTATTCATCACATCTTCTTTTGCTTCTTTGTGCTTCATATCAGGTAAAAAAGTTTGTGATTCTGACATTCAAGAAGGATGGTGTGAACTCAGTTCAGGTTTTCAGGACTTCCCTGATGCAATTTTTTTTCCTTTCTGTTTCTTCAATGTGTGACTCAGAAATATTTGTGGCTGAATACACAAACCAGAGACAAATCTCACTGATACCAAGTTTGAAAAATGTGTTAGTCGTAACAAATATAGAACAGGCAAAGAATGACTTCAGGACTAGAAATGTCTGGCTCATCATCAAAGTACTGTCAGCCACCATGTTCAGCTGTGAAAAAACAACTTTTTCAATACAATTTTCAACAATTTACATTACCGCTTCAGCTGCTTGGTTCAGACTGTAGATATATAATTCAAAGTCAATTGTGGCCTTGACTTAAAACATCTCATGCTCTTCTGCTTTAGAGTTACTGGTTGTGTGTTCCTGAAATGGAGTCTCAATCCTTTGGTGTAATCTAAGTACATTAGATTTTGGGGCACTACTTAGTGTATAGAAGGCAAACAATAGAAACACCATTATTTAATACTTGTGCTTATAAATAACCAGAAGCACTGAGCCAACTGGAAACAAGATATTAAACAGGTAGATTTAACCTGATTTAGCAAAGTGCCAGCTAGGACTAAGAAATCTATCATCTAGTATTATAAATAGCAAGGAATGACACTTGAAGGGAAGATAGTTTCTTTCTTTAGGTGCTTTAGAGTATGCCAGTCGATAGAGTTCCCGTAAGCCTTATTAACCTTTGTGAAAACCATTATCCTCCAACAGAGGCTCTTAAAAATATTGTGTGAGATATTTTTGAAGCACATACCATTGATCGAAGAAGAATGCCAAGATATATGTTACCTTGGAACATCGGTAAAAAGATTATTACCCTCAAAAGATTTTAGATTATTATCTAGGATTTGCTTTGAGAACCAAGGCACAGACCTGAAAACTTTCTAAAATGTTCATTCTACTTTTCTGGAAATGGAAGAAAAGGCATAAGTGGTAAAAAAAAAACCAAATCAAAATTTAATAAGAAATACTTAGTAAACACCCTTTGGATAATATGCTAAATTTTAAAGAAAGGTTAACAAAGCACAACATCCATATGGCAGGCTGCATCCTCAAAACCGAAACATATTATGAGTTAAAGACGTGATATATAATTGTTCATATAATATGCTAAGACCAAAGTAGTCTCATGCAGTTTGGTCTAATGCAGTGGTTCTCAACCTGTGGGTCGGGACCCCATTTGGGGTCGAACGACCATTTCATGGGGGTCGCCAAACCACGCTGTCCGCCATTTTTTTCCCTTTTCCCCAGCTGTCCTACTCCCTCTTATTGGTGGCCACACCCACTTGGGGGTCATCACAACATGGGGAACTGTATTATGGGGTCACGGCATTAGAAAGGTTGAGAACCACTGGTCTAATGGTTAACGCATAATGCTACGGAATGGAAGACCATGAGTTCAAGTCCCCCCTTAGCCATGAAAGCCAGCTGGGCCAATCACTCTCCCTCAGTGACTCTTTCGTCCTCACAGGTTTGTTGTGCGGAAAGTAGGAGGAGAAAGGTGTGCTGGATATGTTTGCCACCTTGAGTTATTTGTAAAAATAATAAAGGCAGGATACAAATAAATAAGAAGAGCCAATTGCATTTAGCCTATATGTCGTTATTATTATGGATCATTGCACAGTCAGCCAGATGTTCAGACTGGATTTGGCATTTTGTCTACCTATCGAGTCCTTACCCGGGACCTGGGATAGGCAGATGTGGATGTTTGATGGTATTACAGATATCGTCGCAGGATGGAAGCAGTTCCTAATAAGGCTGCCTTTTGCAATTGACTAATAGCTAATTTGTCAATGCCAATTGTGTTCAAGTGGTGCTCCAGTTGTTTTGGGATTGCACCCAAGGAGCCTATTACTGTTGGTACTACCCTTGCTTGCTTTTGCCACAGTCTTTCTATTTCTATTTGTAGGTCTTTGTATTTTGTTATCTTCTCCATTTCTTTCTCGTCTATTCTGCTGTCTCCAGGCACTGCCACGTCCACTATCCAGACTTTTTTGTCTTTCTTATCGACAATTGTTAAGTCTGGGGTGTTATGTTGCAGGTGCTTGTCTGTTTTGAATTCTGAAGTCCCAGAGTAGTTTAATTTTATCATTTTCTATGACTTTCTCTATTTTATGATCCCACCAGTTTTTGCTTACAGGCAAATGATATTTTTGCAGATCTTCCAATGCACCATTGTTGCTACTTTGTCATGCCACTGCTTGTAATCAGTTTGTGCAATCTTCTTGCAACAGCTTACCCAGTGGTCCACTGTTTCTTCAGCTTCTTTGCATAGGCGGCACTTACTGTCTGTTGCTGTCTTCTCAATTTTGACTTTATATGCATTTGTCCTTAAGGCTTGGTCTTGTGCAGCAGAATTAGTCCCTCGGTCTCTTTCTTCAATTTTCCTGCTCTTAGCCATTGCCAGGTTTTATTATTATCTGCTTTCCCAGCTATTATTTTCATGTATTGGCCATGTAGTGCTTTGTCTTCCCATGCCTCTATTCTGTTCGTCATTTGGTCTTTCTTGTAGGCCAGTTTGGTCTCTCCAGTAGTTAGTAAGCCTTCCTGATATACTAATTTCAGTGCATCTTCATCATTGTTCTTCAGATATTCTTCCAAAGCCATTTTTTCTTCTTCAACCATCTGATGTACTTGTAGCATTCCACGCCCACCTATTTGCCTTGTTAGATAAAGTCTGTCAATGTCACTGCGTGGATGAAGGGCATGATTCATTGTCATTATTTTTCTGGTCATCCTATCCATTGCTTGAGCCCAGTCCACTATTCCAGCTGTGTACCTAATGACTGGAATTGCCCAGGTGTTGATTGCCTTTATGGTATTTCTTCCATTGAGTTTGGACTTTAAGATCTTCTTCACTCTCTTGATGTATTCACCTCTAATCTTTTTCTTGACTTCAGTGTGCTTGATGTTGTCAGCTTGAAGGATACCCAAGTATTTGTAGTACTCTTCCTCATCCAGACTCTTAATGTTATTTTCGTGGGGCACTTTGATTCTTTCAGTTTTCACTACTTTTCCTTGTTTGATAGTAAGTGTGGCACATTTGTCCAAGCCAAACACCATAACAATATCTTGGCTATATATACGGACAGTGTTGAGCAGCGATTCTATTTCAGATGATGTTTTTCCATACAGCTTCAGATCATCCATGTAAAGGAGATGGGACAGTCTAGTAGATGTTTTTGATGTTTGATAGCCATGTCCTGAATTATTCAATATTGTTGACAGAGAAAACAGTGCAATAACAAATAGTAATGGTGACAATGAATCTCCTTGAAATATTCCTCTCTTGATATTAACCTCTCCCAGTCTCTCACCATTGATCTCCAACTGTGTCTTCCATTGTGCCATTGATCGTTGCACAAATTTTCTGATGTTTCTACTGACTCCTGTTATTTCTAGGCACTTGATTATCCAGTCATGTGGCAGAGAGTCAAGTGCCTTTTTGTAGTCAATCCATGCCACATTCAGGTTGGTCTTCCTTTTCTTGCAGTTTTCCAAGCTCATTTTGTCTATTAGGAGTTGATCTTTTGTTCCTCTGCTATTGGGGCGGTTTCCTTTCTGCTCAGGTGGAAAGAGATTGTTTTCAACTAGAATGTAAGGACCCACCCCACTTTGCATCTTAAGAAGACAGAACTCTTGGAATAATTCTTCCAACAGGAATCCTTTATTAAGAAGAAGTGGTTGCAGGCATGCTAGACAGGACTTGGGGTCCAAGCTCTCCCATTCAAGGTTTTAAGGGGTTCCCCAGTAGTCCCACCCAATCACCCCCCCTTCCAGTGATACTTTCAGGCATCACAAATCCACCCCTTTATTCCTTTCTTCCGTCTGGATGGAGACGGAAGATGAAAGGTAAATAGCCCCCTTTATTATGGTAAGGTTCTTTGGTGCTAACTACATTCAAACTCTTTGAGGTTGCAAAAAACACATTCAGTTCCTTAGAAGTATACTGAAGGAAGTGAGGGCCATAAAGCCCCTTTGTTCTCCCCCTTCTCTTCCTCTTATGGCAGAATCCAGAGAAGGCAGAATTGGGATTTTCTATGTTTGATAATTAAAGATGAAATATAATTGGATTCTGACATCCGGCCCCTCTTAAAAATAAGAGAGATCCACCTGAAAGAAAACAAAACAGGTATAAAACTTAGTCAGGCTTGTTAGGATACTCTGTGTGAAACTTCTTCAATAGCTTCGGGGCTCTGACATGACGTTTATGGACCCACTCATTTTGTGAGGGAGGGAGGTGTTTCCAGGCAACTAGGTACTGAGTTGCCCCATGATATCTCCTAGAATCAAGAATTTCCTTTATTTCGAAGTGTTGTTCACCCTCCACCATGATTGGAGGTGGTGGTGGGGGGATTTTTGGCCGTAGATGTGACTGATGCTCTCTTTTCAGCAAGCTGCAATGAAAAATTGGGTGTATTTGCCTGAGGTTTTTGGGTAATTCTAATTCTACTGTTACTGGATTTGTGATTCTTTTAATTGGAAAAGGTCCTATGTATTTTGGTCCAAGTTTTTTACAGGGCTGTAGGTACTTTAGGTATTTTGTAGATAAGTACACCATTTCTCCTATAATGAATGGTGTAGGCTCAACCCTTTTTTTATTGGCTTGTGCTTTGTATGCCTGCCTAGCTTCATCTGGTGCTTTTCTAACTATTGGCCAGGTGTTTTGTAGTTTTTCCATCCATTCTTTCAGTGAAGGGATCGTTGGTTCATTTGAGGTTAACTCTGGCATAGGGTTGAAACTTTGACCGTTGGCTATTTGAAAAGGAGTGTAGCCTGTGCTGGAGTGGACTGCATTATTGTAGGCGACTTCTGCAAAAGGAGTAAGTCCGTCCAATCACTCTGTTGGAAATTTAAAAAACATCTCAAATATTGCTCAAGTACTGAATGGCACTGTTCCGTTTGTCCATCTGTCTGAGGGTGATGGCTAGATGTCAGTCTCTGAGTGGTCCCTAAGAGGGATAAAAATTCCTTCCAAAATGCAGACGTAAATTGCACTCCCCTATCAGAGATGATGCGTTGGGGTGCCCCATGCAATCTGTAAATATGCTGGATGAAAAGTTTCGCTAAGGCTTTTGCGGTGGGAATCTTTTGGCAAGGGATAAAGTGCACCTGTTTGGAAAACAAGTCCGTGACTGTCCAGATAACAGTATTCCCATTGCTTTCTGGCAATTCCACTATAAAATCCATGGCTATTTCCCTCCAGGGGGCTGAGGGACTTGCCACTGGTTGTAATAGCCCTGGCGATTTCCCTTGCAACCTCTTTGCTGATGCACAGGTTGGGCAGCTGGCAACATAACTTTCTATGTCCTTTTTTATTGATGGCCACCAAAATTGCCGTTTAATTAAGTGTAAAGTTTTTACAAATCCAAAATGCCCTGCTGATTTTGTGTCATGGCAAAGGTGCATGAAAGTTAGTCTTTGAGTTGTTGGTATATATAACTTTTCCCCTACCCAAGGCAACCCGTCTCTCATTGTGCACACATGTTTGTTTTTCTGGAACCAGTCATCTGTTTCCAAACTTTTTCTGAAGTCAATCCCAGTTTGGCTGTCCAGTTGTGGTTTTATTTTGGCTTGGGTTCTTGTGGTTACTGGTGCTGCCAGTTGTGACTCTGCCATTATTGGTCTAGAGTCTGTAGTTCGTGCGCTGTTATATATGGGGGGAACACACCAACATAAGCACTAGCTAAAAAGCCCTCACAATCCCGAATGCGAGATAGTGCATCTGCCAGAAGTTCTTTCTTTCATGGTAAATGTATTGAGCTTAAATTGGAACGGTTGTAAAATGCTGAGAACAGCGGGCTTGCTTTGTTTGAAGTGATTGAGTTTCCGGACGTTTTCAGGGCTTCTAAATTTTGTGATCGGTCCACAACTGAAGGGGGATTTTGTTGCCTTCCAGGAATGTCGCCACGTGAGTAATGCACCAACAGTATCACATAAGCCTCCTTCTCCATATGGGCCAGCGCTGTTATGTTCCCGTCGAGTTTCTTGGATGTATCTGCACGGGTTTGCAATAATGCATCAGTGTTTTACTTTGTAATAGAACAGCCCCCACTGCCACATCACTTGCATCTGCCTGTATTACGAAGGGCTTGTCCATGTCTGGTGCCTTAGTACTAGTTTGGCAGAAAAAAGTCTCTTTAGTCTCTCAAACGCTGCTTGGCACTCCATTGTCCATGTTAGTGGCTGGCTAGGTTTTACTGAGGATGCTCCCTTCATTTTTAGTAAGTTAGTGAGGGGCAAGGTATCTGGGCAAATGAGGGGATGAATTGGCGGTAAAAGTTTGCAAAGCCCAGGAAACTTTGTAGTTGATTTCGTGTGCGGGGTGGTACCCAATCTAATACTGCTTTGACCTTCTCTGGGTCCATTTCAATGCCCTGAGGGGATATGCGATAACCTAGGTAGTCTATCCTTTCCTGGTGGAATTCGCATTTTGAGAGTTTGGCATATAGGTGGGCGGCTCGCAGCTTCTTTAAACCGCTCTGACAAGGTTGACATGTTCCTCTTTTGTTTCGGTGAAGATAAGAATGTCGTTCAAGTAAACAAGGACACCCTTAAACAGATGCTCCCTTAGAACGTCATTGATTAATTGCATAAAGACTGCAGTGCCCCCTTATAATCCAAATGGCAAGACTTTGAATTGATAGCACCCCATGGGGCAGTTAAATGCAGTCTTCCATTCGTCCCCTTCCTTAATTCTCATGCGATAGTAAGCTTCCCTTAGGTCTAGTTAGAAAAATTTTTCCCTTCGATAGTGTGACAGCAATGTCTTCATGAGGGCAGAGCGGGTATAGGTTGCTTCACTGATTGAATTCAGGGCCCTATAATCCAGATAAACATAAAGAGCAATCCTTCTTTCTCTCTAAAATGACGGTGCAGCACTTTAGGCTTGCTGGCTCATGAAACCTTCCTCTAGAAAAGTTTTTTTTATGAATCTTTCCATTTCCTCCTTCTCCTGTGGGCTTATGGAGTACAATCTGGGCTTCGGGAGTTTTGTCCCAGGCTTGAATTCAATGGCACAGTCTGTGGTTCGGTGGAGGGGGGAGTTCATCCGCCCTCTCCTCACTGAAAACTTCAGCAAGGTCTCTGTATTCCTCTGGTATTTCTGTTAGTCTTTTTTCCTCTCCTATGGATGCTTTTTCTATTCTTGATTCTGGTAGCCTCCCTTGGGGTTTTAAGTCCATAGGGTCCCCTTTCGGGAATTTGATTTCTGTCGTCCTCCAATTTACCCAGGGGTTCCATTTTTTCAACCATTCCATCCCTAGAATCATTGGGCATTCCATACCTGGGGTCACCACAAACGTTATGTCCTCTTCATGTTGCCCAGGAGAGGTGTTATCGGTGAGAGTGGCTAGGGTAGCTGGCATCCCCCCTGCTATGGATCAATACTAACTGGCAAATGAGATTGGTTGTCCAGTATCTGGATGGGTTATGCAGAATTCCCACTAGTGTTGGGCTAATGAGGCAGCAGGTGCAGCCAGAGTCTATTAAGGCTTTCACCTTCACAGCTTCGGGCATGGGGGGGGTTAATATAGTCACTGTTTTGAAGATGATGCATCCACTTACCAGGGGTTCGCCCTCCGAGCTGTCATCTGAGGCATCCACCGGCCCTGTGGTGTAGGCTGGAGTTCTTTCCCCTTGGTGAGCAGAAGTGGGGGGTTCTTCAATTTCCATCATTCTCATGGCCGTTTCTTTTGGCTTAGCTGAAGACTTTCCGGATTTGTTGATTGGGGATCTGTCTGGGTTGTGCTGGGGAGCCTTTGAGCGGCATTCTACAGCTCGATGCCCTTCTCTTCCGCACTTGAATCACCCCATTTGCTTCTTGGCTGTAGCCAATGATTTCATCGGTTCGTCTGTCAGCTCAGGCAGGGGGCGGCTCCATTGTTTTCCTCAGCAGTACCTCTTCAATATGTCGATCTCTGCTTCCGCTGCACGTACCATTCCTCAAGTTGGTGTGGGTCCCCTCAGGGCAGGCAAGCGTCATAAAAATCATAGTTTAGTCCATCTTTGAAATGGCTAAGGAGGATGTCTTCTGGCCAATTCAGTTTGCTGGCAATGGCCCGGAATTCTTGTGTATATTCAGCCACCAGGTGTTTGCCTTGCCTCATCATTTTTATCCGTTCACGGGTTTTGCGATCAGCCAGGGGGTCTTCAAATCGTCTTCTCAAAGAGGACATGAAACGGTTGAAGTTACTGAGTTCTGGGGCATTGGAGTCATGCAAGTTCACCACCCAATCTGCAGCCGGTCCATCCAGGGCAGATTGCACGATCCGGATGCGGGCTTTGTCGCTGTGAATGTCCTGCCCATATTCCTCCATGTAGCTGAGGACTTGGGTTAGGAAAAATCCCAAGCGTGTTGGCTCCCCTTTGAATTTCACCTCCAACGGTGGACGTCTTGGAATGGATCGGTGCCTCCGTTGTTGGTGGTAATGTCTTCCGTCCAGGTTGCCTTCTGTGGTCCGGTAGGGGGTGGGGGCTACTGGATCAGTAGCTGTCCCCGGGGTTGCAGGTTCCACGTCCCCCTCGGTGTTTCTTCCTTTGCGGCTCCAGGAGCTGGGGCGGCCGTAGGGCTCAGGATTCTCCTCTCCTAGGGAGCTGAGAGTTCTCTTCTTCAGGTCAATAGCTTTCTCTAGGATCCAGTCTGAGTACGGTGCCCAGCTTCCTCCCTCTTCACTTGCGTGCAGAGATTTCTCCATCTCTTGCTTCCATTCTGGTTGTTTGGTCCCCCGTCTCAGGGTCACCTTTCTTGATTCCTTTCCCCACTCACTTTTCTTTCCAACGCCCATTGACCAGCAAGGCTTGTGGTCCCGTGTCTCCACCACTTCTTCTCCTGAGGAATCTGACCTCTCGGATCCCAACATCTGGCCACGTTCCAACTGGGTCAGCGGCTCTCTTTCCAGGGAGTTTTCCCCCTCTCTTGCTCCATTGTCTGACATGGTAAATTTTTGCAAAATCCCCCGGCAAGGGTCTCCCTTCCAGGTGGATTAATTTTGCAAGTCCTGCCTAATGTAAGGACCCACCCCACTTTGCATCTTAAGAAGACAGAACTCTTGGAATAATTCTTCCAACAGGAATCTTTTATTAAGAAGAAGTGGTTGCAGGCATGCTAGACAGGACTTGGGGTCCAAGCTCTCCCATTCAAGGTTTTAAGGCATTCCCCACCCAATCACCCCCCCTTCCAGTGATAGTTTCAGGCATCACAAATCCACCCCTTTATTCCTTTCTTCCATCTGGATGGAGACTTCAGATAAACTACATGAAAGGTAAATAGCCCCCTTTGTTATGGTAAGGTTCTTTAGTGCTAACTACATTCATACTCTTTGAGGTTGCAATAAACACATTCAGTTCCTTAGAAGTATACTGAAGGAAGTGAGGACCATAAAGCCCCTTTGTTCTCCCCCTTCTCTCCCTCTTATGGCAGGATCCAGAGAAGGCAGAATTGGGATTTTCTATGTTTGATAATTAAAGATGAAATATAATTGGATTCTGACATAGATGCTGTTGTACTGCATCAGCTACCACACCAGTTAGTATTTTGAAAGTTGTTGGTAAGCAGGTAATTGGCCTGTAATTGCCTGGTGTTGCCCCTTTTGCTGGATTTTTCATTATTAGGTAGGTGGTTATTATTATTATCATTCATCGCACAGTCAGCCAGATGTTCAGACTGGATTTGGCATTTTGTCTACCTATCGAGTCCTTACCCAGGACCTGGGATAGGCAGATGTGGATGTTTGATGGTATTACAGGTATCGTCGCAGGATGGAAGCAGTTCCTAATAAGGACGCCTTTTGCAAGTGACTAATAGCGAATTTGTCAATGCCAATGGTGTTCAAGTGGTGCTCCAGTTGTTTTGGGATTGCACCCAAGGAGCCTATTACTATTGGTACTACCCTTGCTTGCTTTTGCCACAGTCTTTCTATTTCTATTTGTAGGTCTTTGTATTTTGTTATCTTCTCCAGTTATTTCTCTTCTATTCTGCTATCTCCAGGCACTGCCACGTCCACTATCCAGACTTTTTTGTCTTTATTATTATTATTATTATTATTATTATTATTATTATTATTATTTATAGTAGGGCTAACTGGTTTGAGAACTGACATCCAATAACCTAGATCACACTTGTAAAATGTATGATTTCAAAAAAATTGATTTCTATTCCTGCTGATTGTTTAAAACTTGTTTAATCTGTTTTCTCATTATCTTAATGCCTCTAAGCCACTCAAATTTACAGATTGCTCATCATGTTCATCATGTTGAGGTAGGACAAAAAAATTCCCCTAACATTTCCCTAACTGGCCAGTCTATGTATTTTGAGTGTGGGTCAGATGCATGTTCTGGTTGGTGTGACATGAGCAATATCACGTTTCTTTCCAAAATAGTGTTTAGCTTAGAGATCCAGCTTGCATACAATCCTCGATTTACAGCAGTTCATTTAGTGATTGTTTAAAGTTACAACGGCACTGAAAAAAGTGACATATGACACTTATGACTTTTGTAGCATCCCCATGGTCATGTGATCAAAATTTAGATACTTGATAATTGACTCATATTTACGATGGTTGCAGTGTCCTGAGGTCACATGATCACCCTTTGCGACCTTCTGACAAGCAAAGTCAATGGTGGAAGCCAGATTCACTTAACAACAGTTCCACTAATTTAACAACTACAGTGATTCACTTAACACCTGTGGCAAGAATAGTTGTAAAATGGGGCAAAACTCACTTAATAAATGTTTCACTTAGCCCAGGGGTAGGCAACCTTGGCTCTTTTATGACTTGTGGACTTCAACTCCTAGAATTCCTGAGCCAGGCTGGCTTAGGAATTCTGGGAGGTGAAGTCCACAAGTCATAAAAGAGCCAAGATTGCCTACCCCTGACTTAGCCAGAGAAATTTTGGGCTCAGTTGTGGTCGTAAGTCGAGGACTGCCTGTGGTCTGTGGCTTGGAATACAAGAGGAGTAAATAAAGAAAATAAGACATTGACAAATGAAGTGAAAGAAAACAAAAGTAGATATGCTGTGCATCTGTGTAATGAACAGATAACAGAAGGCCATAACACATCTGAAAAGAAGGTGGTCCAGTGCTGTGTATTGGGATATTAATACAAGGTCCAATCTGGGTCGGTCACTGTGACCAGAGGTTTAGTCTTCTGAGCTTACAAACTCATGCTGGAGCCCATCCTTAGGGAATTTCTCTGTCACCGCATTCTGGTGAGAGAGAAGTTCCCTGAGGATCAGCTCTCGCACAAGTCTGAAAGTTCAGAAGACTAAATGTCTGGTCCTGGTCACCGACCCAGATTGGACCCAGCAATATAATCCTGGGACACGTATATATATATATATATATATATATATATATATATATATATATATATCAATATTATATATCTAGGCTTATGGTTGTTCGGGTTTTCTCCCGCAGTAAAATTGGAAGTGTCTTGGCAACGTTTCGACGAAGTCACATTCGTCATCTTCAGGCTGGGTTTTTTAGTTCTTGCTTTGAGAGCAATGTGTGGTTTTAGCTGTTTCTTCTTTAACTGCCATTGAGTGTATGAATGATTGGGATGGGAGCTTGGCTGGTGTTCTGATTGGGGGAGGTGGTTCTGAATGGTTAGGGGCTGGCGTGCTCTGATTGGCTGGGGGGGTTTCTGTTTGGTTGTGCTCAAGGTTAGTCGAGTTGAGAGGGGTTTAAGATTTTGGGGTTAGGGGGGAGAGTTCGTTGTCAATAAGGAAGGTTCCAAATGGCTGGTAGGCGGGAGGTATCATCTCGATTGTTCATGCTGTGTGGGTGTTTTTCTATCTCGATGGCTTCTCTGATTATTCTGTTATTAAAATGTTCACTTTTGGCAATGGTTCTGGTATTTTTAAAGTCAATTTCATGTCCTGTGGCTTTAAGGTGTTGGACCAGGGAAGATGTTGTTTCCTCTTTTTTGACTGAGTTCTTATGTTCTTCAATGCGTGCACTTATTCTTCTGTTGGTTTGTTCGATGTATGTGGTGGGACAAGTGGTGCATGGGATTTCGTATACTCCTTGATTTTCTAATTCAATTTTATCTTTGGGGTTTCTAAGGATGGTGGATATTTTTCTGTTTGTGCAGAATGCTGTTTTGATGTTGTGTTTATGGAGGATCTTACTGATTCTGTCCGTGGTGCCTTTTATGTATGGGAGGAGGGGTTTGCCGTTTTCTTGTTCTTTGCTTGGATTTGAGTGGGGGTTTCTTTTTGGATTAGGTTTGTAATCTTATTTCTATGGAATCCATTGGATGTTAGTACATTGGTGAGAGTGTGTAGTTCGGGTTTTAGGTGTTGTTCGTCAGCTAAGCATTTTGTTCTGGAGATGAGGGTCTTGGCTACAGAGTTGATCTGTGCTGGGTGGTGGTGTGAGAGAGCGTGCAGATAGCGGTTTGTGTGTGTTTTCTTCTGGTAGATGGTGTGTCCTAGGGAGCCATTGGATTTCTTGTAGACTAAGACATCCAGGAAGGGAAGTTGGTTGTTAGTTTCTGTTTCCATGGTGAACTGTATTTTGGGGTGTAGGCTGTTGAGGTGTGTGAGGAATTTGTCCAGTTTTTCTTTCCCATGTGGCCAGATTATGAAGGTGTCGTCTACGTATCTGAGCCAGAGTTTGGGTTTGTGATCTGATTTTTCTAGAGCTTGGGTTTCAAAGTGTTCAATGTAGAGGTTGGCAATGACAGGTGAGAGGGGTGATCCCATGGGTGCTCCTTCTGTTTGTTTGATTTTGTCCGTTATAGATGAAGTATGTGTTGGATAGGCGTGTTGGTCAGCTTCTAAGATGTCGTTTGGGGGGTTAAATGTTTTGGAAATCACTCACGGCAGTTAAAAGGAAGAAACAGCTACAATCACACATTGCTGCTCAAAGCAAGAAGCTAAAAACACAAGCCTGAAGATGACGAATGTGACTTCGTCGAAACGTTGCCAAGACACTTCCAATTTTACGCGGGAGAAAACCCGAACAACCAAAGACCTATATACACATACCCGCGAAAACCTCAGAGAAAACAAAATGAACCTCTACGGGGAGGAAATCCACCATCATGACAATGCCAACCTCTACATGGAACACTTTGAAACCCAAGCTCTAGAAAAATCGGATCACAACACCCAAACTCTGGCTAAGAGATGTAGACGACACCTATTCATAATCTGGCCACAGGGAAAGAAAAACTGGACAACTTCCTCACACACCTCAACAGCCTACACCCCAAAATACAGTTCACCATGGAAACAGAAACTAACAACCAACTTCCCTTCCTGGATGTCTTAGTCTACAAGAAATCCAATGCCTCCCTAGGACACACCATCTACCAGAAGAAAACACACACAAACCGCTATCTGCACGCTCTCTCACACCACCACCCAGCACAGATCAACTCTGTAGCCAAGACACTCATCTCCAGAACAAAACGCTTAGCTGACGAACAACACCTAAAACCCGAACTACACACTCTCACCAATGTACTAACATCCAATGGATTCCATAGAAATAAGATTACAAACCTAATCCAAAAGAAACCCCCACTAAAATCCAAGACAAAGAACAAGAAAACGGCAAAGCCATCCTCCCATACATAAAAGGCATCACAGACAGAATCAGTAAGATCCTCCATAAACACAACATCAAAACAGCATTCTGAACAAACAGAAAAATATCCACCATCCTTAGAAACCCCAAAGATAAAATTGAATTAGAAAATAAAGGAGTATACGAAATCCCATGCACCACTTGTCCCACCACATACATCGGACAAACCAACAGAAGAATAAGTGCACGCATTGAAGAACATAAGAACTCAGTCAAAAAAGAGGAACCAACATCTTCCCTGGTCCAACACCTTAAAGCCACAGGACATGAAATTGACTTTAAAAATACCAGAACCATTGCCAAAAGTGAACAATTTAATAACAGAATAATCAGAGAAGCCATCGAGATAGAAAAACGCCCACACAGCATGAACAAGCGAGATGATACCTCCCGCCTACCAGCCATTTGGAAACCTGCCCTTATGGACAAACGACTCCCTAACCCCAAAATCTTAAACCCCTCTGCAACTCAGACTAACCTGAGCACAACCAAACAGAACACTCCCCCAGCCAATCAGAGCACAGCCAAGCCCCTAACCATTCAGAACACACCTCCACCAATCAGAACACAGCCAAGCTCCCACCCAATCAGTTCATACCCTCACTGGCAGTAAAGTAAGAAACAGCTAAAACCACACATTGCTGCTCAAGGCAAGAAGCTGAAAGCACCAGCCTGAAGATGACGAATGTGACTTCGTCGAAACGTTGTCAAGACACTTCCAATTTTACGCGGGAGAAAACCCGAACAACCAAAGACCTATATACAAATACCCGCGAAAACCTCAGAAAACAAATATCGAACCTCTACGGGGAGGAAATCCACCATCTGACCAGGACCTATGAAAAACTTGAAGTCCAAAGAGCTTCCATTTTATGTGACCTCGCATTCCTACGTAAATGCCGAGATCAAAATCTAATCCCCACATGTTTCCAACTGAAATTCCACTCCAACTCTGCAGCCACCAAACGGATCATGAAAAGAACAGAATTGGCCCTAATCAGAAATGAACTTCACACAAAAAGATTCCTCCTAGACCGAATTAACAAAGATCTCCTCACACTCCACCTCAAACTCAGCAACAAGATCCACCCCGCACTTTGGGACAAATCCAAACAACTCGCGGTCTGGAGAGCCGAACACAGACCACCCTCAAGACAGATACACACACCAACAACTACGAAGGCTACAAGGAACGCCAGAAAAGAAACAAGACCCCTCCTCCCTCACAGCACACATGAAACAAACAGTGCATAACATCTCAGATAGGATCCTCACCAAAGCCGAAACCAATGTCTTTTCCAAAGGATTCAACTTTGCAGTCGCTCCCAAACACATCCCCACTGAAACCATTATATGTGGAGTTGAAACCAGCCTGACCAAAATCAACCCCGATGACGCTACCAAAATCAGACTCAAAATCACCAACATCCTCTGCACCAGCAAGCCACCCAAAAGCAACTTACCCAAAGAGGAACAGACAGCACTACGTAACCTGAAAGAAGACACCAGAATAATAATCCTACCAGCAGACAAGGGCAACGCCACGGTGGTTATGAACACATCTGACTACCAAACCAAATTAACCAACCTACTCCAAGACTCCACATACAAACCCCTAAATACAGATCCCACCACCTACCTGAAAAAACCACCAGAACCAAGATAAAAGCCTCCCCCATTAGCGAAGAGATCCAGCACAGAATCATTCCCAGAGAGAAATCATCCAGATGCCCTAAACTCTATGGTCTCCCCAAGATACACAAAGAAGGAACCCCACTCAGACCTATAGTC
The DNA here is from genome assembly GCF_016545835.1 of Crotalus tigris. Lineage (NCBI taxonomy): Eukaryota > Metazoa > Chordata > Lepidosauria > Squamata > Viperidae > Crotalus > Crotalus tigris. The sequence continues at coordinate 51,409 of NW_024097649.1, forward strand.
AGCTCCATAGGCTCACCTCTACAAAACTTAGCCAAATTTCTCGCCAAACAACTACAGCCCTATGCAGAATCCATCACCTCACACGTAAAAAACTCATCAGTTTATAGAGATCATAAAGAAACAAAGTACAGCCCACTAGCGGACACTACTAGGAGCTTCGATGTCATATCCCTCTTCACCAATTGCCTATCAAGAAGCCTTTAGACAGCTATTCAAAAACAAATTATAACACCCCCCAAACAACATCTTAGATCTGACCCAACCATCTGCCTATCCAACACAACTTATCTCTAACGGACAAAAATACAAACCAAACGAAGGCAGCACCCAGGGTCACACCCTCTCCACTGTCATGCCAACCTATACAGGAACACTGAAACCCAAGCTCTAGAAAAATCGGATCACAAACCCAAACTCTGGCTCAGATATGTAGACGACACCTTCATAATCTGGCCACATGGGAAAGAAAAACTGGACAACTTCCTCACACACCTCAACAGCCTACACCCCAAAATACAGTTCAACATGGAAACAGAAACTAACAACCAACTTCCCTTCCTGGATGTCTTAGTCTACAAGAAATCCAATGGCTCCCTAGGACACAACATCTACCAGAAGAAAACACACACAAACCGCTATCTGCACGCTCTCTCACACCACCACCCAGCACAGATCAACTCTGTAGCCAAGACACTCATCTCCAGAACAAAACGCTTAGCTGACGAACAACACCTAAAACCCGAACTACACACTCTCACCAATGTACTAACATCCAATGGATTCCATAGAAATAAGAGTACAAACCTAAATCCAAAAAGAAACCCCCACTAAAATCCAAGACAAAGAACAAGAAACGGCAAAGCCCTCCTCCCATACATAAAAGACACCACAGACAGAATCAGTAAGATCCTCCATAAACACAACATCAAAACAGCATTCTGCACAAACAGAAAAATATCCACCATCCTTAGAAACCCCAAAGATAAATTGAATTAGAAAATCAAGGAGTATACGAAATCCCATGCACCACTTGTCCCACCACATACATCGGACAAACCAACAGAAGAATAAGTGCACGCATTGAAGAACATAAGACCTCAGTCAAAAAAGAGGAACCAACATCTTCCCTGGTCCAACACCTTAAAGCCACAGGACATGAAATTGACTTTAAAAATACCAGAACCATTGCCAAAAGTGAACATTTTAATAACAGAATAATCAGAGAAGCCATCGAGATAGAAAAACGCCCACACAGCATGAACAAGCGAGATGATACCTCCCGCCTACCAGCCATTTGGAAACCTGCCCGTATTGACAAACGACTCCCTAACCCCAAAATCTTAAACCCCTCTGCAACTCAGACTAACCTGAGCACAACCAAACAGAACACTCCCCCAGCCAATCAGAGCACAGCCAAGCCCCTAACCATTCAGAACACACCTCCACCCAATCCGAACACAGCCAAGCTCCCACCCAATCAGTTCATACCCCCACTGGCAGTTAAAAGGAAGAAACAGCTAAACCACACATGCTGCTCAAAGCAAGAAGCTAAAAACACCAGCCTAAGATGACGAATGTGACTTCGTCGAAACGTTGCCAAGACACACACTTCAATTTTACGTGGGGAAAACCCGAAAACACAACCAAAGACCTATATATATATAATATATATGTAGGTCTTTGGTTTGTTCGGGTTTCTTCGCCGCGTAAAATTTGAAGTGTTCCCTTGGCGACGTTTCGACGAAGTCCATTCGTATACTTCAAGCTGAAAAGTGTTTTCAGCTTCGTGCTTCGAGCAGCACGAAGCTGAAAACACCAGCCTGAAGATGACGAATGGGACTTCGTCGAAACGTCGCCAAGACACTTCCAATTTTATGTGGGAGAAAACCCAAACAACCAAAGACCTACATACAAACACCCGCGAAAACCTCAGAAAACAAATATACATGTATATATATATATATATATATATATATATATATATATATATATATATATATATATATATATATATTATCCTTGCTACAATCCATAAAGCCAACATACATGTATATAATTGCATTTTTCTTATTTCTAACTCTGAATCGTAATCCTTAAAACAATCCATAAAAACATTGCCTTTAAATCTATTACACAATTTTAAATTTCTTTTTAAATCTAATTCTGGCTTTTTTTCTATGCCAAAGAGGTTTCCATAAAGACGCTTCCCTTTCAGCCAGTGGATCCATTTTTATTGCTTGCAGTAACCTTTGAGAAAGTATAAATCCTTTCCTCTGCAATAGAGATCTTTTTCTCTTCTCCTTGCAGCGTCGTTGCTTTGTAGTTTGAAATCTTAGTTTTTGCTTCTTCTGTTTCTCTAAATTACAGAAGCGAGGATTGTCAGATGAAATAAGTTCCTCTTTTATCTCTGTAGATTCCTCTTCTGGTATGTTTTGATTTATACCATAGTCAGATGTAACCTGGACTTCCATTTGAACATATATAGTAGAATCTCTGAATCTTAATTCTAAAGTAGAGTTTTTAATTGTGGCACATATTTCTGCAGTGGCCTCATAAATCTTTTCCAGTATGTACGCATAGTTTAATTGTAGCTGAAGTTTCTCCATTTTGATACTAATAGTTAAAGCAAGGCCTCTTTTTCTTTTTGTGGAGGCTATTTTT